>NC_056739.1:1632216854-1632346854 GCF_019279795.1 Protopterus annectens | reverse complement strand
TGTTCTAATATCAACACCTAGTAACCGAAAACCAGTAAGACCGAAAATTTAGAACATTGAATTTTTTACTAGGGAAAAAATTTGCTGTTCCAAAACACATACACACAACACAAACACACCAAACACACAGAAATCCACACACATACACCTAAAATCTTACATCTAAACCTACACTAAACTGTACATACACCACTATCTACCCACTTACCTTGACCCAAATCCTAACCCTAAGGTCCGTCACTATTGCACACACACCTCACCCGCGCCCTAACCCTAACTCACCTATCCCACCCTAACCCTCACGTTCAAACATTCGCACACTTACCTGACCCGCTCCCTAACCCTAACTCACCTATCCCACCCTAACCCTCACGTCCACACAATCGCACACTTACCTGAACCCGACCATAGCTTTCCACCGCAGAGTTGAAAATAGCGAAGCAACAATAACAGACAATCGAATTCTTTCCCTAGGAAAGAATTTGGTTATCTAAAAATTCGCTATTTTCAAATTTCGGTTAATAGGTGTCGATATTAGAACATCCGAAGACCTGACACTTTGATGTTCTAATATAGACCCTGTGTTTGTGTGTGTGTGTGTGTGTGTGTGTGTGTGTGTGTGTGTGTGTGTGTGTGTGTGTGTGTGTGTGCACGTGCGCGTGCGCGCACGTACGTGTGTGCATGTGTGTGTGCGCAACAGGAAGTTTCTGTTGCAAACTTAGGGCATGAATGCATATGTCTATGCTCATTCCTTCTTTTTTTAAACACTATGTATATAATTCACTTTGTGTGTCTAATACCCAGTTACCTAAATGAAATCTCAACAATTTGTGCCAGTTTAGCTGATTAAAGTTAGGTAGAGAGTTCAGTAATACAATTTAGTATTTTAAGACATCTAGTCTCTGCAGAAAGAATCTACTTTTAATGAAATCATTACTGCAATTAGTAATACTAGATGGCTGCTCTTGACAGCCCAACTTTACAAATGACTATTTCTCTGAAAATGGATGGGATAATTAAAAGCTTGTTCTCAAGCCTGGTCTCTTGAGGGAAAGGTATACCAACAGCACTTTGTCTTAATCATGAAACCTGTTTCAGCCTTACAAACAACCTGGTAGGTGGACAGTCTTTACATGCTATAGGAATTGCTTTTTTGTTCTATGACAGATTGCATCAATGCCAGCACACCGTATAGTATAATAAAACTTCTTAATTTTTGTAGCGGTATATATTCATATCATTCTAACTTCAAATAGCATTGTAATCGCTGTTCAGACTCAAACTATGTAATATGATATGATAGAAAATTTCATACCATTTCCTGCTTAAAACAAATAAAGCAGTGACTGTTAATTACAGTATGATAGTAATTAATTGGACTAGAGCAATATATCATCTGCTGCAATCCTTGAAATACATGTGGCTGTTCAATTAAATAGATTTTGCCATTTATATGCATTTGTAAATGGTATCAAAGTACATTCCTTAGTATAGTCCAGTAAACCTATTTCACTTATTACATTATTATTGTGAAGTATAAGGGTAAGCAGAAATGGTGCCATATGGTCCTGTATGTTCCTCAGCCTGGATGTAAACTTCTAGTTTTGGTGTAGTGCCTTAATGCTTAGTGTGGAGTACTGTAATGTGAGAAATGAAAGAATAAAGGAGACCTTAAAATTTCAGATGGAATGAATGTATTTTAAAATGCCATGTATGCTGAAAAAATGCAAACATTTGTGTGCTTGAATTTTTGGGGCCCAGTATGAGTGCTGAGCAAAGTTATATTATCACTTTTATATTTTTTCCCGGCAATAATGAAGATGATTGGAAGCTTGTAGGAGAGAAAAAAGAACATATATCAGACTGTGAGTTGCCTGTTGCTGGAATGAAGTTCTAACTGGGTTAAAGGAAGATCATACGAAACTGGAATAAAGTGCTAAAAGGTTTAAAGGAAGATGGTTGAGAAACTGGAATGAAGTACTAACTGGTTTAAAGAAAGATGGCACAGAAATTGGAATGAAGATCTAACTGTATTAAAGGAAGATGGTACAGAAATTGGAATGAAACCGGGTTAAAGCAAGATGGCACAGAAATTGGAATGAAGTTCTAACTGTATTAAAGGAAGATAGTATAGAAATTGGAATGAAACTTGGTTAAAGGAAGATGGCACAGAAATTGGAATGAAGTTGCAATTAAGTTCTAACTGGATTGAAGGAAGATAGCGCAGAAATTGGAATAAAGTTAGAATGAAGTTCTAACTGGATTAAAGGAAGATGGTACAGACATTATAGTGAAATGGGTTAAAGGAAGATGGCACAGAAATTGGAAGGAAGTTGGAATGAAGTTCTAACTGGATTAAAGGAAGATGGTACAGAAATTGGAATGAAGTTCTAACTGGATTAAAGGAAGATGGTACAGACATTGGAATGAAGTGCTAACCTGTTTAAAGGAAGATGTTATAGAAACTGGAATGAAGTACTAGCTGGGTCAAAGTAAGATGGCACAGAAATTGGAATGAAGATCTAACTGTATTAAAAAAAGATGGTACAGAAATTGGAATGAAACTGGGTTAAAGAAAGATGGCACAGAAATGGGAATGAAGTTGGAATGAAGTTCTAACTGGATTACAGGAAAATGGTACAGAAATTGGAATGAAGTTCTAACTGAATTAAAGGAAGATGATACAGAAATTTGAATAAAGTGCTTACTGGTTTAAAGGAAGATGGCACAGAAATCTGATGAAGTTCTAAATGGATTAAAGGAATATGGCACAGAAATTGGAATGAAGTTCTAACTGGATTAAAGGAAGATGGTACAGACATTGGAATGAAGTGCTAACCTGTTTAAAGGAAGATGGTATAGAAACTGGAATGAAGTACTAGCTGGGTCAAAGTAAGATGGCACAGAAATTGGAATGAAATTCTAACTAGATTAACGGATGATAGTACATATGTCTGCAGGGAGTAAGTGGTGTAGCAGCGTCAAATAAAGGGTGGAGTGATGTCCTATTTGTGATGGTGAACACTCCAAAAACCTTGTTATTTATGGGTCAGCTAACCGACAGAGTATAAAAAGAGACTTTAGAGGATAATGAAAGAGGAATATAGATTATATGTGATCATCCCAAGTGCAACATGATAGGTGAACAGCTACAATGATGGAATATTGATTACTTTGTTTCTGTTATGTGCTGGTAAGTTAGAACAGTGAGACAGAATAAAGATTGCTAAGATGGTGTGGTTAGGGAAGTTATGTTTATATTTCTTGGCTAGGTATGTAGGATAGTAAAACCGGCTGTTAAACTGTTAGAGGAAATGTTTCTTGTCTAATATTTTTGGACTGTTCTAAGCTGTTGGAGAGAAATTATTCCAAAAGAGTAATCTAAAGGCATTGAAATATAAAATATGATACTTCAGTCTGTATTTATTGCATTGCCAGGTTCAGTTGTCCAACAGTACCACATAATGGGCTTTCAACAACCTTTTGTATGTATAGTTATATAACAAAAGTATGTCTAACTATAAAGTAATGTCAGACCTTCTAGCAGTGTTATAGAAAATGCAGTTTAACAAAGTACCTTGGTAAAATTAATAGCAAATTAGAAAGCAAAACTGAATTAAACAGACAAGGATATGTAGAATTTCACAATATATATAAAAAAACACTTATAAGTAACAGGCTCATAGGTTCTGATATCGAGTATATAGTGTTAGTCTTCACCAAGTCTGATTGTCATTTCTGGAGATACACATTTTTATTGTCCATTCTTTTTGAATAATTTAATTGAAGAATTGATCTAATTGTAAGAAATTGATAAAAGCTGGAGAAACTGTATAATGTATTTATTCTGTTTTCTGTTGTTGATATTCATTTGCACAGTTTTTCTCCAACTATATTAATGTCAACTCCCTAAATCAGACAGTGCCATCTTCTATTAGGGGTTCTAATATCGCTGACCTCTTCTTCACTATTATAGTACCAGTTTGCTCGAAATCTGAAGTCTCTCTCTCTCTCTCTCTCTCTCTCTCTCTTTCTCTTAGCATGGTCAAATAAAAAAACAGGCTATCACATTTTCCCTGAAAAATCACCACAAGAATACAATCAACAACCTCAGTCTCTTATTAGTCTCAGACAGCAGAATGGAATTTAAAATATCTTCCCCCAAATGACCCGGTCACTAAATCAGCTGCTAATACCACTGACTTTTAGTCCTACCTGAATTCCTGCATTGAAACATCTGTCCCTATCCACCGCAATTATGATGATTTTTTTTTTAAATTAACCACTATGTGGAATCTTACTATCAACAACTCTATAATGGAGGAAAATAACTCCTAGCTCTAAGAAATGTACTTACTACCCCTCCTTCTATAGGTAATTTCAATAAGGTCTGCAACGAACTCAAGAGTAAGATCAAATCCTGCAAAGCCAAGTAGGCACAAACTATCCCCATCTCATCCAAGTTAATCATATGGCCTCCTTTCACTATGTTAGGAATCTGCGGTGTAATGCTCAGTACTGTCCCAGACTGAGATGTAATGTAACTCCCTTTTCAGATTGAGAAGACATTAGCAATATTATCTTACACAAATTAATTTCCATCTCCACTCCCCCATACATTTATCCTCCATTTTTAACATGATACTTCTGCCCCCCCCCCCCCCAAAAAAAAAATGACTTTGGAACAAGTCAAATCCAGGCACTCTAGATCCATGGAACCTAACCACATATCAGGCTTTCTGCTTGTCAGCATTAAGCACAGCTTTGCTTGTCATTTTATAAACCTTTATTAATGTTAGTCTTGTTGATGCTTATGTGTCCAAGGCTTGAAGAATAACCATAGCCGTAGCTCTATTAAAAGTGGCCCCCATCACTAATCTGGGGAAGTATATTCCTGTTAGTTTTACCAGTATTTTCTAAAAAGTAGTGGACCATTTTATAATGGAACTCATAAATAATAATATAGGTAACTTGCAATCCCTTGATCCTAACCCATCTGGCTGTGTCTTCTAAAACTGGTGGATTTTCATAAAAGGGTAACTAAATAACTAAATAATGGTTAGTTGGGACACACTGCTTATGTTGTGCTGGCAAAGGCGTTTGACCCCATCCCAAACTCTGGTATCATAAGTTGGCATACCTGCTAAAGTGGCAACTCCTGTATAACCTGATAGATTGTCATCCTGCTTACAAACAAAGCCCACGTGTTGAGGGGTTGGAACTGAATTTTTTAAATAGAGTATCTCAGATTTCCATGCTGATTTTTTTCCTTTTCAGCATATACTTTGCTGATGTCTGGGCTGATATGAAGTGTTTCTTGATGACAATGCTTGTTGATGACTACAATTTAAATGTTATCATAAACTGTTCAACTAATACAAATACCACACCAGAAGTTTTGAAAATTTGTGGTGTCAACACCATGATCTAAAGCTCACATATCCAGTGCAGTACTCTTTGGAAACAATAGCATTCTTACACTTACTAATCTGATATCTGACCTCAAAACAGATACTATTAACAGAGAGCTGGAATGTTTGTAGACAACAAGCTCTAATTTGACCACTGTGTATCAGCTATCATAAAGAAATAATTCTACCCTGAATAGCTAATTACAAAAGGTATACACTCTAGATCCAAGGATCATATTTTCCCACTCCTTCTCTGCTTAATCAGGTCCATTATGCTGTATGCTGAAAAATAATCTTTCTCTTGCTTCAGTAATTGCTAGATGGTCAGGTCAAATGATTATATCTATTTTTACGGATTAGTCATTGTTCATATGAGAATGTAGTGTCATATACACTGCATAATATTTTGGACTTTGAATGTTATTAAAATTCTATTCAAATAACTTAAAAATAATAAATATCTAGAATCACAACATCAATAGGTTACATAACAGAAGGAAGAAAATCATGGCAAAAATGAGGAGGTTAGCACACAGCAAGAAAAAAGCACTGTCATCAAACTAAACAAACACATCAGAGGAGAAATAAAGTCTAACAAAACTAAATTTGAGGTAAATTTGGCCTCCTAGCCAAAGACAACCACAAGGCATACTGTAGCTATGCCCACAACCTCAACGGCAATACACAACTGTGTGCGGAGCTCATTGTTAAATGGATCCACCTATACTGAGACAGAAGATATAGCAAACCACTGGCTGACAAATTCAGCCCCAGCTTTACCCCCTATCTTCCCCTCAACCACCTCTCAGTAAATGCCATAAAATATAACTTCCCCTACTATCACTAGGGAACAACTCCTTAATGCTCTCTGCAAGGGTGGGAATACTTCATCAATTGGCCCAGATAATATCCCAGGATGCCTTCTAAATAGTATGAAACATGACCTATCAGGTCCTCTGGAATTGTTATTTAACCGTAGCCTCCAAAAAGGCTTTGTGACTCACAAATCAAGAACAACAAAGTCACCCCTGTGCACAAAGTTGGGCCACCTACACACTCATACGTCACATTATTATCATATCCAAAGCCATGGAAATGATCAATAATGACATAGAAAGCCTCCAGAGAATGGACCAAACCTAAGTTGGTTTTATCAAGGGCAGGACATACCTACTCAGCCTGGTGGACTTCTTTGAGAATGTCACCAAAGCAATGGATGAAGGCAAATTATATCACACTGCCTACATTGACTTGGCTAAGGCATTTGAAAAAATATCCAACCCGGCCATTGTTGACAAACTCAAGAGATTAGGTATATATCCTTATTTCAGCCAATGTATAGCCAGTCTATAATGTCTTGGAACATATCAGAAATATTGACCATTGTAAAGAGGAAAGCCCTGTAGCATTGCACTTCTCCCAGTTTCATGAAGGAAAAAGTGATCTTCTTAGAGCAACTATATTAGAACAAATTCATATACCTGCTAATTGTTTTATGGATGTTAAATACATTTTAATGCAAAAAGAAGCTTTGTATATTTTAAAGTTTAAAACAATGTCTCCATGTGGTTTAAACGAAGACTTCAATTGGAAAGCTTTAATTAGCTAATTGATTGATGTTAAATGGATTATTAGCACTTGTATATTGTGTATATAAGCTGTGGTTTTTTTGTATGAAGTATACTCCTTGAAGGCTTACAGCCGAGACGTCAGAGAAAGAGAAGCTGTTCTTTGTTTTAATAAATTCATCAAGTGGATTCTGTGGTGTTGTTTTTCCCAATGTATAGCCAGCTGTCTCACAGACAGGACCCAGGAAGTTATAATCAATTAGTCCACCTCCACAGAGGCAGGTCACAAGTGGAGTCTCTTAGGGGTCAATCCTGGGACCACTTATCTTTGATATTTACTTTTCTGAAGTTAAGGTCAATGCCAGTGGCCTCTGGCTGACTAAATTTGCAATTGATTGAAATTAGGAGAGGTCATAGAATCCCCCACCAACACAAATGTTCTCCAGGAAGGGCTGACACAGACAAATAATTGGTTTCAGAGCCATGGATTGAAACTAAATGCCAAGAAATGCATAATAGTATCCTTTGGGAAGTCATCCACCCCAGTGAACTATCATATTGACAACACATCCCTTAGAGTTGACCCAGTAGTCAGGCATTTGGGGAAAGACACAGACAGTAATCTAGCCTATGAACATCACATGTCTACTGTAGCGAGGAAGTCATTCTGCCTTATGCAACTTATAAACAAATGTATGGCATCTAGGTCCAAAGAGATCATTGTTACACTGTATCCGGCATTCATCAGACCTATCATTGAGTACAATGCCCCCCTTTGTTATGTACAAAACTAAGCACATCCAACATCTGCAATGTCCACAGAGGTTCTTAACTTAAAGAATACAGGCCACAAGTAACATGTCCTATGCACATCACTTCAAGGACCTATTGAGGGGAAATATTTACATGGCATACAAGGCATTGTCAGACTCCAGCCTGATGGACCTCCTATGTAGCCACAAAACAAACAGCACCAGAATTACCTGTTCTATGGACTTAAACCTTGCATGTGATATAAATAGCACCTGCTGGAGAGACTGGTATGTAACCCAAAGGTTACCCTTTCTCTGGAACAGGCTCCTTATCCATGTGAAGCAGAGTTCCTCCCTAAACCAATTCAAGTATAACTTGAGCAACTGGATGGGAAATAGGAAATTCATCCGTGGTTAGGCACCTATGTCTCTAATGGACACTGGAAAACAGCAAACAGTTTTTCTTCCAGGCCCCTGCTTGTAAATGTTTCATCTTCCAAGCCCCTAATTACACTTACTAAAGGCACCAGAACGTCTCAGAGATTTGGGATGCATGATTAAGTTTAAAAAGGTCCTTGTGTTTATTAGCCTAGTACACACTAATGAACCTATGAACCTGTGGGTGCACTGTAACCATTCTAGTAAAACGACATATAAAAATGTGTGCAGTTTTGTCATGTGTTTTGTTTAGATGTTTGCAGATTAAGAAAGAAGGAAGTAAAAAGTTATTTTCTTATGGTAGGCCTGGTGAAACATGAGCACAGTGACCATCTGCAGTGAGTTGAGGAAGTGGAGGGTCAGTGGGATGAGATGCCAAGATGAATTTTAACTACAACCTGGGGGCAAAATGTGGGCTAGAACTTGAAAAAAACGTGAGGCACCAATGGCAGAATTTAAATGATTCACACGTGTGCTGTACCTATAGTGTGGAAACCATCTGGTGTATTACATTTAGAAGACATACATAGTACCATGTGCACATTCATAACATCATTTCATGCCACTAAAAACAATGAAGAAAAGGCACATGGGAGTCCCTGGCATATGCTCTTGAAATGCTCACTTGTACTTGGAGGTAGAATGGCTAGATAAGAAGTGTATGTAGCAAGGGAGTCAAATCACTTTACATCCCTTATGCCAGAAAATTAAGCAAAAGGAATAAAATGCATACAACCGCTAAAAAAAAAACAGTACATTTTTTTTACTTTTGAATAGACTTCAGAAAGACCAAGATAACAGTGTAGTGCAAGTAACAAATATTTATTTTTTGCTATTTTGCTTGAAAATGTTTGCACATAAGTGGTGTTTTAGATATTAGATATGTGGGTGCTTTTGTGTGTGTTTGTGTGTGTCTGTATATATATATATACATATATATGTATACATGGATAGCTACAGAGATATAAACATATATACGTGCATGCTTATGCGTGTGTTTTATATATCTATCTATATATATATATATATATATATATATATATATATATATATATATATATATATGTAGATTCACTTTATAATCTCGAAATACTGAAATATCAAATTTCAGTATCTCCAGACTATAAAGACAAAAACTCACAAACCCAAAAACCAAAACCACAAAATTCAAAACCACGAACGTCAACAAAACACTACACCAGACATACAAACACAAATACAACTACCTCTCAACACTACAACAAAGCAAAACAACACACATGAACACAACAAAACAAACACACACACACACCCACCCTTCCTATAAGCAGGGGGGCTGCACCCACCACACCCCCGCTACTTGTATATACTAACTCCTAAGCCGCACTAAACAACAAAAGACAGAAAAACCACCACCACACATTGTACACCCCCCTTGCATAAACACACATCACATATATACAAACACCACCACTCTCAACACTGACACACTCACACTCTTACCTACCTACCCTAACCCACACCTAACACTCTCCAACACACTCACATATACACAAACCCTCCCCAAAACCATTAAAAAACATAACACTTATAAATGCACCATCATTATAGCGGGTTCGACATTTCCGGTTTTGATATTCTGCAGTTTTGCTCAACTGCAGATTCGACAATTTGGTCTCGAAATAATGAAATTCGACATTTCAGTATATTGAGATTCCAAAGGGAACCCATATATATATATATATATATATATATATATATATATATATATATATATGTATGTATGTATAAATATATATATATATATATATATATATATATATATATATTATATATATATATGTATGTATGTATGTATATATATATATATATTATATGTATATATGTATGTATGTATGTATATATATATATATATATATATATATATATATATATATATATATTTTTTTTTTTTTTTATACAGTATATATACGGATAACTACAGAGATATAAACATATATATATTTTAACATTTTTGTATATGGGTAAAAAAGCAAAATAATTTCTAATTTCCTGACATACACATGTGAAGAACTTCTCTTCTGCATATGCTGTCTTCTAAATAAGTGGTACTTAATATACATATAACATGCAGTCAGTGCAGCCATTTTCTGCATGAGCAAAGTACCAAAAGAATAGGTTCCTCAGTTTTATATGTCAAATACGAGCATCTCCAAATTAGTGCTCACTACTGAAAAACCAGTGCTCATATTTAGTATACATATTGTGGGAAAGGACCAGCCAGAGGTATGTCAGGGGCCTTGATGGTCACACTGATCTCAGTCAACACAGAAGCATTTAAATATCATTTGTTAAGTCAGAATGATGGCTCCAGACATATGTTTAAGACCACTGGCTGAGGATGGAGTAATTAGATTCCAGATTGCCTTCTGTAGTTTAGGAAGAGAGATGGTAGGTCAAATTCACTGCAAAAAAAATATAAAGTACAAAGTTATTCATATTGCAGTAAGAAGACTGAATAGTATATATACAAATATGTATATTTCAGGAGTATGCTGAAGATAAACCAAAGAAGAAAACAATGGATTTTTAAATTACTCCCAGGCTGAATAAGCCAACAAGGGGAAATTTGCCCTTTTCCCCACTGTAGTGTGATCCCAGAGTTGGTATATTTAGTTAGGGAGGGTGTTGGGGGGGTGTAGCCACCCACCTGGGTGGGTCTGAGGTAGTGCAGTGTGTTTCATTGTTAGATAGTGGCCAGCTGGAAACTTACCACGTGAAATCCTTGATATTCTGGTCATCCATGAAAGTGAGGTTTCAGTGATGCCATCTCAGTGATTTCATTTTCTGCAATGTGGTCTTTCGTTTATTTGAAGCAGACCCATATATATATATATATATGGGTCTACTTTCTTTCTTCTTTCATTGAAAGTACACCTCTTCAAATTCTAAAACAATGAACTCACGTCAGCAAAACTGTATATTACTGAAAAGACACTTTTGTAAAACTTACTTAAGCAAAATCTAAAAATAAACTAAACTAAACACTAAAAACAAACATCCCCTCCACACACCCGCTACTTATATATATACCAACTCCGATATTGCACTACAGTGGGGAAAAGGGTACATTTTCTTATCCATACTGTACCATGACCTATATCTGAAAGCCCCAACTGTCCTAAACTTTACACTCCCATTCACCTGTAATAAAGAACAAAAATACACTTCACCTCTACTTCCAAATGATCCCGGAATGGCCAAAAGGAATTTGCTTGAGTAAGTTTCGAAAAAGTGTGTTTTTGGTAAACTGCACTTTCGCTAACATGAGTTCCTTGTTTTAGAATTCAAAGAGGTGTACTTTCGATAAAAGAAAGTAGATCCATATATATATATCTATATATATATATATATATATATATATATATATATATATATATATATATATGTGTGTGTGTGTGTATGTGTGTGTGTGTGTGTGTGTGTGTATATATATATATATATATATATATATATATATATATATATATATATATATATGCTTGTGTATGTGTGTTTGTGTGCCTGTGTGTGTGTGTGTGTATACATATATATTTATTACATTTACAATTCTAATCCTTTGCTGTATAAACAAAACTGTCTGTGAAGGGTGGATAGCCTCACATGTTGTACTGCTTTTAATATATCATTAGTGTGTCACCTTCTAAAAAGATTAGATTGAAATATGCTAGATTCACATGACTGTGGCAAATGGCAAAGTAATCCAGGATTAGTCTGTGGGTTTTGATGGGATTTTTATAAGCAGTTTGGTTTGTTTTTGTATCATATACATTAGTTGGTTAGCTTAGATTGAATTAGACCATCAAGTACAATGTGTAGTTACAAATGTTAGTTTTGTACCTATTATATGTTGATATCAGCAAGATTTGAGGTGAGGAGATGAATTTATTTGAATTTTATTTCAGGTAGTAAATATTAGGGCTACAAATAAATTGAGTGTGAGAAGCTTTAATTGCACTTTATATTGTGTAACCTATGAGAAGTGTGCTTACTTTGTTAAAATTATTGCATGCTAGTAGCCTAGGAAATATATAACATATGTTTGATTGAAATTGTTGGTTTGTTTGAGCATTTCAGTAGAGAAGATAATTAGTGGAGACTAAGTAAGCATTATTTATTTTTTGTATTTTAGATTTAAATCACACAGTGAATACCTAAGTTTAAATACCGCATACACCACACTTAATTAAGAGCCAGGCAATATAAGTAGCTCCCATTTCCATTATACCATATAAGCTCATTATCCCTACTGTACAGTGGAACACATTTGAGTTTCACTGTAAGGCAAGTATTAATAAATGAAATGCCAGTAATACATACCATTCCAGAATCCAGTGTGGAGGTATTGGTCATAAAATCTGAGTGTTGTAAATTTGTAATAGGATGGGTTCCATGCCTTTGGACAACTGTTCATCATCTCAAACTCTGTTTTTACCTGCTTAAGTGACTGAATTCTCTTAGTTTCTAATGTTGCTGGTACTTGTATGAGGGAGGGTGCTGTACAATGGGGAATGGGAGTTTGCCTTTTCCAGACTGTTGTGTGATATTGGAGATGGTATGTGTAATTCACAGGAGGTTTGAGGGAGTACAGGGGGTCTTGCCCCTACATAAAATAGGTTTCCTTCCAGCTTGGTACTTTGCTTATTCAGTCAAGTGTCCATTCGAGGAAAGGCCAGTGGTCTGATAGAATATAATAGTTTGGGACAATGGCTACAAGTAACAAAATACAACCCGATGCATGAAAGATTTAGAGGAGTTGGGAAAATTATCAGTAATGACAGTAAGTGGAACGTATGGGGGCAGAGTAGAATACATGCTATGTACTGTTATTCTGTTGTGGTCATAGCAGGTTTTTCAGCTGAAGTAGCTGATTTCCATTCGGTTAATGGCTGCACGGTCTGGAGTATATTTAAATACGTGTGGTAGATGAATGTGGGAGATGAAAAGAATGGACCAGCTCTGGCTGGTGCTTGAGCCAAACCAATCTATTCATGTGCAGGCCTGCTGTTCCCAATCATCGCTCAGGTGGCCAAAGGTAAGATTACAACCATTGCAATTGAAAATATAAAGCCACTTGTAAAAAAAAGAGATAAAGAAACTGAGGGGCTAGCTGTAGCTTACTATCACCATCCACATAGGAGGGCCAACCGAAATGAATGAAATGGAATCTAAATCAGTGGCAGATGACCACATCTAAAACACTCAAGTGGTGATTTCTACAGTGGGGCTACCTATCATTAAATATAGTCTCTCCTGGCCTGGCAAGATTACAGTAATGTTTACTTAGTAAACAGGTGTGATAATACCTAGTAACACTTATATTAAATTGTCTGTTGCAGCAGGAAAATACGATTTTTGC
Source organism: Protopterus annectens (assembly GCF_019279795.1). Taxonomy (NCBI): domain Eukaryota; kingdom Metazoa; phylum Chordata; order Ceratodontiformes; family Protopteridae; genus Protopterus; species Protopterus annectens. Next base: position 1,632,333,287 of record NC_056739.1, on the reverse strand, counting down.
AGGCATAGAATTCTGGTGAACAATGGTAGTTTGGGGAAAGTACAGGAAGTTTGATTATTCACATACTGTACTAATAACCATGTGACATGTGTAACATTGAGGGAAAAAAAACAAAACAGTGAGAGAAGTTAATGACAATTGTTAAGTACAAAAGTTAGTAAAAGCTAAGACACATTTGACTACCAAGATATAAGTAACATAATAGATACTGCCAAGTGTCTTGTTGTACTAGTTCACTCCATGACAGCAAAATAGGTACATACTTGCAATGAATATATATGACAGTATATAAACATTAATGGGCTTAACTGGAAAACCGTTGCCTATTTAAATAGATCCTTCACTTCCTTCCCTTCACTTATTTCATTGTCTCTCTGAAGTACACCTTTTTGTTTCATTGCATCCTGCCACCTAAAACAATACCCATATAGCCCCACCCACACCCATGCTGTTTCACTCAGTCACAAAAATGTTGCATAGAGTATGGCTCCATGGAGCCCTTACTGTAAACCATGCGACCAGGATTCATATAGTGGCCCAGCACTGGAAGTGCCTGGTTGGGAGGGGGAGGAGTGAAGCGTCATGACCTGCTCACCTCTCCCAGGATGAGGAAGGGGTTTTCTTCACTTAGAGGCACACAGGGGAGTGTCCTCTCACTGGTGACTTGAGAGACCATTGTTCGTTCTGAGTGGAAGGAGGATCAGGACTGCTTGAAGGAAAACTCTTCTGTTGGAAGTGAGAGTACACCTTTCATGAATAGCCGATTTCACTTAACTCCCTGATGTCTCACTAGGTGCATGGATACCAATCAAGAAAAATTAAAAAACATTTAAACCACTACTGATAGTGCCTAGGTGAGATATCATCAGTTCTTAGCTGGTGATGGAACAAATATGCTGATTTACCAAGACAGGTATTACGTATAGCTTTACATTTAACTCCCAGGTACTATGTCTGTGATTTCTTGAGAATATTTTGTACTGTAGTCTAAAATGATACACTTAGGAGGGTGTCTGCTAAATATGATGACTTAATAGGATGGGACCCCAGCTATTTTCTTAATTTGATATTTGCAGATTTCTTTAGCTTGCCTCCCATGCAAAAAAAAAAAAAAAGATTAGTAGTGCTTTTTAAAGAACATTTTGGACCGACTCTAAAATGATCACTCTTTCTATGCTTGCTCTTTGAAGCTTTCAGTATTTTCTGAGACATTCATATATATGTATGGATCTATGTTAAAACGTCAAATTTCAGAAAATCAACATTCACAACTGTGACCCCAGAAGCTGAAAATGGCACACAATTGAACTGTCATAACAGTGAACTACAAAAGATCAAATTTGTTTTTGTATGGGGGCAAACCCCAAACTCAGATTACTTACTTTATTTTATTTATTTAAATTTGTTGACTGGGAGTGTCCGACTGGATGTAGGTCCATTTTCAGCGGAGGCCCGGGGAGAAAAGCTCCACAGTTAAAATAAACAAACAGTAGTTACATTGGATTACATAGTGATTAACAATTTAACATAGCAATTACTTACAACATATTTACAGATGAAGAGCATAGTACATCAGTAGACAACTAGAATCTTTATCTGTGAAGTACATAACAGACATCAACAAATGTTACAATGAGAAGTTCCTGTTGTATAATAAGTACTAGGCTTATGAGAATCTGAGCTTGCTATAATCAAGGTAGTTAGTGGAGTGGAAAGAAAGGTAGTGGTTGGATGGGGTGGATGAAATTAGAGTGGGAGTTGCAAGGGCATAGCCAGCATGTTTTTAGGTGTGTTTTTAGTAAAGTTTTGAAGTGGGTGCATGATGGTATGGAGGTACTTGTGGGTGGAAGGGAGTTCCATAATTTGGCTATGATGCAAGAGAATAGTGCTTCACCAGCAGAGTTATTGGCTTTAGTGATCTGCAAGTGATTTTTGTTGCTGGATCTTAGTGGTCTGGTGGTGCGATAGGGTTGGAGTGATTCTGGAGGGATGGGACATTTAGTGGATGGTTTACTAGTTTGTGGGCGAGTGAGAGTTGATACCACTGAAGGAGGTGAGGGAGTTCAAGCCAGCCCAGTTCAGCAAGTGAGAGACAGTGGTGACTACGGTAGGATGCCCCTGTGGCGAATTTGGCAATTTTGTTGTAGCATCTCTCTAGCTTGTTTAGATCACATTGCCTTAGGTTGGTATATATTGGAGAGGCATAAAGTAGGGTGGAGATAAGGTGGGAATTTGCTACTGAAATCTTTGCTGCTTTGGTGAGAAATTGCTTATTGCTGTATAACACTCCTAGTTTTTTGTGGACTTTTTTTATGGTCATGGATATGTGAATGTCAAATTTTAGTTTATTGTCTATTTCCACTCCTAGCAATTTGGTGTGTTCAGTTGGGTATATAGTGGTGTTGTCTTTTGCTGTGATGTTAAAGTGAGAGTTGTTTTAATTATGTTTGGTGGGTTGGAAGATGTACCATAATACTCACAGTCACCTACATGCATTGTGTGTTCTGTTGTGAACATTGATATTCTGAACAGAACATTCTGTGTTCTAATAGAGAATAGAGAATAGAGACCCACCCACACACACACACACACACACACACACACACACACACACACACACACACACACACTCACACACACATATATATATATATATATATATATATATATATATATATAGAGAGAGAGAGAGAGAGAGTGAAGATCGATATTCTGAACATTTAATCTCTAATAAAGACATATATATATATATATATATATATATGTATCTATCTATCTATATATATATATATACATATATATATATATATATATATATATTTATATATATATATATATAAATATATATATATATAAATGAGACAGTTTCACTTCTTTAGAAGAGCTGTGTATGTGTTTGTGACAGATTTGTGAAAGGTAGGTCTGTGTGGGCTTGTGTGTGGGTGCACAAGATTAACAAATGGGGATTTAAGTAAACTGCACCTTTTCCATACTGTTTTTTTTAATCTGACTCCTGAGCCTTGCCCAGTAGCATCCCCGCTCTATACCCAGTTGGTTTGTTCAATGCTCTGCAAGGGAGTGCCAGGTATCCCAAAACTAGTTAAGATCCCTCTAGCTGACTCATTGCTGTCTGGGGGCCTTTTTGTCATATTCATTCCCATGAAGGCAAGAGTCAGGCTTTAGAGAATCGGTTAGTGCACTGATCCTGTGGATGTGCCCACCCCATCTCTCCAAGTATCTCACCATGTTCAGCCAGCGCTCTCACAGTGGTTACCTTGGTGAGAAATGATGTGTGTGTGTGTGTGTGTGTGTGTGTGTGTGTGTGTGTGTGTGTGTGTGTGTGTGCACGAGCACATGTTCTAGTCCACCATCCCTAACTCAGTGGTGCATGTTTCTTTTAACAGCTCAAGCCTGCCCTGGCCTATTCCACATACTGCAGTCTCATACAGAAATAAAGCTGGAACGTGCAATCAGTTGATTTTCAATCACCTGTACAGACTTTTTTCCCCATAGAAATGTTGTCATCTCAATCAGTTGTAGGGAATCCATATCTATCTATCTATCTATCTATCTATCTATCTATCTATCTATCTATCTATCTATCTATCTATCTGTATGCACACACTCATATGGATCCCTATCAGAAGCTGGAGTTTTCAGAAACTCAAAATTCATATGCACTAGACCATATTAATGATTTTTCTGAAAACTTAAACTTCACAAAACAATAAAAATCTGCCATTTTTTTGCATTTTTTCCACTAGTATGCTTATTCTGCAGTCATCTGTGATACACCTTTCGCTCCATACTGTTATGAGTACCCTTAGGAGCTCTCTCTCCATTATCTCACCTAATATTTTGATCGTATCTGCTGTGACCCCATCTCAGCCTGTTGCTTTCCCCTACTTCATTTTCCTTAGGGCTGTTCCTACTTCTTCTGTGGTGGGCTCCTCCTGTTCTTTTATTGTAGGCTGTGTCTGTGAAAGTACAGCTTCTGTGGGGTTGTCTTCATTCAGAAGCTGCTGGGAGTACTCATTCCATCTACCTTTGATGTCCTGTGGACTGGTGAGCATATTGTCGCTGGCATCTCTTGGGAAGGCTGTCTGATGATCTTCTTTGTCCTTCTATCTTTGCCTTGCAACATGATAGAGTTTCTTTGTGCCATCGACTGAGTCACTTTCCAGAAGCAGGTAGAGTGCCTCTGATGCTTTGTTGTTTGCTGTTACAATTCTTATTTTAGCCTGTTTGTTAGCCAACTAGTATTCCTTCTTAGACTGGTGTGTCTTTATTATCTCCCACTTTTTCCTGTACTCCTTCTTTTTTTTAGAACTTCCTGGACTTGTGCATTCCACCACTAGCTTTCCTTATGTCATGTACTTCCAAACGTGGTCCTGACACGTATCTGTTCTATAGCCCTTGGTCACACTGTTTTCAGGTGCTGACATTGATCTTCTTCAGCCCCATCTATTTACCCCTTCTTCCTGGGGTGGTAGACCCCTGAGTAATTCTCTGGTGACTTGTGCTTTATCTTCAGTCAATTTCCAGGTCTTCAGCCTAGCCTCTGTTGACCTTAGAGCCTCCTCTGATCACTGCTTGCAGCTAATTGTGGCAACCACTGGTTTATGCTGTGGGCCGATTGTTTCACTGGGGATGACTTTGCAGCCACTGATTCTTCCTGGTGCCCTTTCCTTATTAGAAGGAAGTTTACCTGAATTGCATGCTGGCCACTCCTGTATGTGATCTTGTGACTGTCTGTCTTATTGAACCAGCTGTTGGCCACCATGAAGTAATTTGGCAGACAGAAGTCTAGAATGTCCTCTCCTTTATCCCTGTTGGCCACACCCATGTGGATCCAGGCAGTCCTCATATCCTCTTCTGTCTGTATCAAAATGTACATTCAGGTTACCAGTTATCAACACCAATTCATGTTGTCCTACTTTATCTAATAGGTCCTGCAGCTGCTATCTGATTGTACTCTTTTGTTCACTATAGCAACCCTGCTGAGGAGCATAGGCAGAGATTATGAATACTGCTCTGTCCTTACACTGCAGTTTGATTGCCATGAGTCTGTCACTAAATCAGATGACATCTCTTACTGTCTTCTGAACCACTGCCTCACCACAATTCCCACAACATTTCTACTTTGTTCTCCCCCTGAGTAGTAGACTTTGGATCCCAAGCTAAGTATCTTTGCTGCACCGCCCTTCCATCTTATATGCTGGATATAGAGGATGTCCAGCCTCCTCCTTACCATCATGTCATCCACTTCCAAGCTGCATCCTGTCAGTGAACCTACATTGCAGTCCACAGTTCATGTTCAGCAGGTTGACTGGTTTTACATCCAGATAATTTAACTCAAAAGAGCTTTCGTAGGTAACCAAAACTGGGCTACAGGGCTGCTGGGAATTATGGTTAATTTCAGAACTGTTTATAATAAGTACTGGGGGATGAGAAAGTGTACTGTGCTTATGATTTATTTTCTTTTAATAAACAGCATTCTCTGATGGAAATACCTAGATCATGTTTATATAACATTAAACTTGATGTGGAATTTTCTTATATAGTTTAGGCTTTGTGATATAGAGTAAACACTATAAGCCAGATGTTTGTTGAATATTCTCTTCAAGGTCAAGTGCCAATTCACCATGGCTGTGTCTTGAAAACATGTTTAGCTGTGATATTTTTTTGATTGTTGTTACCAAATCTTTTTTAATAACTGTTTTTACAATATATGAGCATAGCCTGTTTTAAAAAAAATTGATTTCAACATAACATTCTCAAAAAGAGCACAGTGAATCCCTGCAGACTTATCCTTTCCAAAGAACTTAATAAGATGATATAATAGATTTTCCAATTAGTAAAACAGAGGCTGTAATGTATGCCAGAGTCCTATAGCGTAATACAAAAAATTATTACCTGTCTGTTGAAAAGAAACACTTTACTCTTTCAAGTATTGATATAATTAGTTACGGTAACTAACATTGACGTTTGCATGCATTCTTAGACGATCTGTATTGCATTTAAAATACTGAAAGCAAATACAATAAATAGAAAATCAACTCTAGAGTTCTTTTTTAAAAGTTTCCAAAACAAAATGTTGTTTACTTGAATCTTTAAATGCAATTCACCTATGGCTTGCCAAAAAGCAGTGTATTTTAATAACATTGGCTATGATATTTGTTCTAAGTTGTATTTAAAATACTATGTTGAAATCAGCATAATCTCTCCTGAGGTAGTATTTTCAAATTTATATTAAAAATATAAACATATCCCTAATATCAGTGCTAGTTAACCTTAGAAGTGTCCGTCTACATTACAGATAGAGTACATAGTTTTAGGCCCTGGTTTGACTTAAGAAGCGTATATGGCATTCAGAATCTCTTCTATTTCATCTTCTAGCAAAATTAGGTACAAATTATTAGATTTTAAAGGCTATGAGGTAGTTTTGTGTGTGTGTGTGTGTGTGTATGTGTGTGTGTGTGTGTGTGTGTGTGTGTGTGTGTGTGTGTGTGTGTGTGTGTGTGTGTGTGTGTGTGTCTGTGTGTGTGTGTGTGTGTGTGTGTGTGTGTGTGTGTGTGTGTGTGTGTGTGTGTGTGTGTGTGTGTGCGAGTGCGTGTGTGTGTGTGTGTGTGTGTGTGTGTGTGTGTGTGTGTGTGTGTGTGTGTGTGTGTGTGTGTGTGTGTATATATATATATATATATATATATTTTTTTTTTTGTATCTATATATATATTTATATATATATATATATATGTATTTGTGTATATATATATATATATGTATTTTTATATATATATATATATATATATATATATATATATATATATATATATATAAATATACATATATCTTTCTATATTTATGCACATATGGATATACATAGATGTAGATATATAATTATAGAGAGAGATTAGGAAGAGATATAGATATAGGTATAGATATAGATACAGATATAGATATATAGACATGCCACATGCATATATGCACACACACACACACACACACACACACACACACACACACACACACACACACACACACATGTACCACAGTCTCACACATATATGTAAAGCAAATAACACCAAGAATTAACCAGTGAGCACATTTATTGATTGCTTTTGTCTGACAATAGTTCAGGTCTTCATCTGAATAAAACCAAGGAGAGAAGGGGAAGGGAAGACCTGTCCATACAACTGCTATTAATAAAGAAACCAAAATCTCTAGCTTAGACAGACCTCAACACTTTAAGCTCAAGCAAAATTCAGAGTGACCCCACCCATCTATAGTTTTTTGTATCATTTGAGGATAAAAGTCTATTTGTATAGATAGATAGGTGCAAACAGATGTAGCAGTAAAGACAATTTTCCAACACAAATTCCCGTCTGGCTTACATTAATGTAGCATCTTTCAGCACTAGGAGTCAGAACAAAAACTAAATGTGAGGCTTTTCTAACACTCAGATACATGCATGTATAGTTACTTACATTACATGTACAGTTACTTACATTTGGTTTCTATGTGCTGGTACCACTTCCTCCATACCAGGGTAAAAATCAATCATTAAGACCATCTGGAAGTGGTGGGAGAATAGCTGTATTTATATTCATCCCCCCAAATCTTACGCCAAAATACCTTTGGACACCAACTTCAAACTCTTAGACATCTTTATCAATGAAACTAAAAAAAAGACAACTCTCAAGACTGATCACTGGAGAACACGTTTATCTCCCTAGAGCTTACTGGAATATCTGTATATATGCACTTGACTATATTTTTCAACCTTTGAGCATTAAAAAGGCATAGCAGTGCCTTTAAAATCACAGCAGAGGGAGGTTTAAAAAGTGGAGCACCTTCTTATTTTTAGTAGATTGCGTGTTCAGATAATAGACTCATATGGTTACTAATAAGAAATCTTTGTGTAGCTGTAGGTAGGCAATTTAGTGATGAATGTGCCTTTACGACATCTAACTTAATGAACAAAATTGCTAACTATAAGGGTATGATGCCTAGATCACAGCAGCTGAGTGGTTTATACATGTCTCTGTTTCCTAGTCTAAACCAATATATATTTTTTCCTTCATTCTCTAGAAAGTGGGGACATACAAAAGGCATTTGTGATTGATGGTATGAACTGAACTTGAATCATACCAGTTATTCATTATTTAGACCTTCTCAGATGTAGTCTTCCTCTCAGGAAACTTATTTTAAAGCTTTGTTGTGTCAGACTAAAAGTGTTATTTTCCAGAAATTCACTGGTTGCTGGTAGATACTACATTTATTGTATTAATCACAGTATTTGGTATGCTTATGTGCCTTTACCTGCTTATGTCATTTGATATCCTACCACAATGAAGAGGTACTAGGTGACTTTCTTTCTAGAAGGAATGAGGGGTATTTTGCTGCATTCTATACAGCTGCAAAAGCATGTTATTGTGTTTGCTAAATATTTATTGCATTGTAATTTGATTTTGCCAAAGTACTTACTTATTTTTGGATGAAAATCATAATACAAAAAATATCAGAATTGATGCTGAAATTAGAGCATGTCATCAACCAGGGAGACCAGCCAAACATGGGTTGCACCATTTCTTTTCTTGCAACAGATATGATTTGTGGACTGAATTTCTAAGCTGGCTTACTAGAGTCCTCTGCAATTACACTTCTTCTTCTCCTTTTGGCTTTTCCCATTAGGGATCAACACAGTGGAACAACAGCCCACAGAACAATTGGCAGTGGAGTTTTAGAGTGTTTTGTTGCCAGCCTGGTCTCCAACCTCCCACAAAAGGCACACACATGCATACAGTCACACCTATGGCCAATATAGAGTATCCAACCCACCTGCAGCATGCCTTTTGAATGTGGAAGAAAACAAGAGCACCCAGAGGAAACCCACTTGACTGCAGGGAGGACACGCAGACTCCATACATAAGGCACCCCAGCCAAGAATTGAACAGGAGAACCTCTTGCTGTGAAGTCCTCTGCAATTACACTAAGCTTAACATTTTTTTAAATAATTATGTCTATACAGCTAACATTTAGTTTTTTTTTTTCTAAACTTCTGGTTACAGATCTGTGAGACCCAACTCTTTTAGTATACCAGTCCAAGACTGTAGCTGATGAAAATGTCCCCATAAAAAAGAAGGGAGGGGATACAAAGATTCCCCTTCATAGGTCATATATACCTATGGACAAAGGAAAGGGGGGGGGGGTACCAGCCATATAGATGTGTGCCTTAGCTTTTAATAGTTCATGGTATCATCAATATGCAAGATTAGTCTTGTCTGCTGACTCCATTTGGGAATCCTTACAAAGAAGAATTGAGCAATCTTAGTTATGCCCAGGAATGTGGTTGGAAGATCATGAAGAAATAGTCACTTGCCAGAGGTGAGTTGCTCTGGGCATTCAGCCAGTAACTGTTTAAAGTTTTGGGACTCACAATGCCAAGCCCTAAGATATGGAGGCTAAATATTCAAAAATCCATACTTACATGTACTAAGTCCCATATTGCTATTTTTCAGAATACTTCCTTTTCTCCAAGGTATGGCAATCTCATAGTTGATACATATATATATATGTATATATATATATATATATATATATATATATATATATATATGTGTGTATATATATATATATATATATATATATATATATATATATATATATATATATATATATGGGTGTAGGTTAGAAGATCGACAGCTGGGATAACCGACAACGCATGAGCGGGCGCCAGATGATCGACACTCGGAAGACCGACGCTACGGATGAAAATTCCGACGCCAGGGATAGTGAGTTGGAAAGAAGGCTGTGTGAGTATGCGGTGGTGACGGACGTTAGGGTGCGACTAAGGTAAGTGTGGATAGTGACAGTCTGTGGGGATAGGGGTGGGTTAAGTGAGTTAGGGTTAGGGCTCGGGTTGGGTAAGTGTGCGGTAGTGGCATTTTTTGGGTTAGGGGCGGGTTAAGTGAGTTAGGGTTAGGGCGTGGGTTATGTAAGTGTGCGGTAGTGGTATTTTTTGGGTTAGGGGTGGGTTAAGTGAGTTAGGGTTAGGGCGGGTTAGCTGAGTGTGCGATAGTGACGGACTTTAGGGTAAGGGTTTGGGTTAGGGTTGGACGTAGTTGTGTGTGTGAGGTTTAGTGTGGGTTTGTGAGGATTTTGGTGTGCTTGTGTTCTGTGTGTGGTTTTTGGATAAGGGGATGTGTTTTGTTAGTTGATTGTTGTTATTGTGGTGTGTGCAGTGTGTGGGGTTTCGTGTTTGTGGACCGTCAGTTACTTGTTTGTCGGGCATGTGAGGTGTCGTGTTTATGGTTTATCGATAATGTGGTGTCGATGTTTTTGTTGTCGGTGAGAGTGGCTGTCGATCTTATGACCTAGAACCATATATATATATATACATATATATATATACATATATATATATATATATATATATATATATATATATATATATATATATATATAGCTATACATATATATATATATATATATATATATATATATATATATATATATATATATATGCTTCAAATCATCTCAATGGTGCAGTGGTGCTTGATGCCATTAGAAAACATGTTCACAGGAGAAGAACCCTTTTCAATATTCACTCTTTTCCTGCATTTTGGCCTTATTTTTTTAGTATCTTGGGACTCAGTAATTCATCTCAAGATTTCAATAGGGAACCTATTCAGCCCACAAGATGACATTTGGTCACACTCATTAATCATTAGAACTGTAGGGGGATACACTCAAGATGAAAGAGGTATCTGTTTGGACTCATTGTTTCAAAATAGAGGATAAACTCACATGTGCCACCCTGGGAAAGAAGCAGAGCCAGTTATTCAGTGGCTTAGCTAAGAGTTCAAGGTGAAACAAATTGGTTAATGTATATGTTTCTTTATAGGTTCATAGGTAGGTACTAGGTTATCGGCCTGAGGGCCTACGTAAGCCAACTAGCAAGGTTCCCTGACTTACACTACCCAGGAAAGTTATTTTCCTGTGCCACTGTTGAGCAGAGACACAGAAGTGATCTCCGGGTTGTATTTCCTATTTCCAATCCACTAATCAAGATTTTTCTTGAAGAGTGCTAATGAAGATCTTTGCTTGACATAGATGGGTAGCCTGTTCCAGAGTATGGGAAGTCTCTGGGACAGGAATCTATCCCTCCAGCATGCCCTGTTTATTGTGGTGACAAGGTTTAGGTCCCTAGAGCATGTAGCTCAGAGGGATTGGGATCTCTTTAGGTGTAGCATGTCCAACAGCTCTGGGTTTAACATAGCTTTATATGTTAGGCAGAGATCACCTCGGAGTAGGTGATATGCTACGAAGTAAAGCTGGAGTTTTTTGAGACGGTCAGTGTTGAGCATCTGTTTGAGGCCACTAATCCTCTTTGTGAGGTACTTCTGTGGCCTTTCCAGCTACTGCAGATGTCTTGTAAGGTACATTCCAAAGAGGGCATTGTACTCTATAACGGGTCTAATGAGTGTCAAGTAGAGGGGAACAATGACCTCTTTTTTCCTGGATGACAACCCTTTTATGATGAGGTGTGCCACGTAGAAGGTCTTCCTGACTATTGTGGCGATGTGACTATCAAAGGGCAGACTACTGTCCACCTGGGTCCCAAGGTCTCTTATAACACATTCGGTGTTAAGTAGACTGCTGTCTATGTAGCAGTTCATGGGTACAGAGTTTTTACCAAAGGGGATGACAATGCACTTTTTGGCATTGAGCTTGAGGCCATGGCTCTGACACCAGGCATCTGTCTCAGCGAGGCCCTTCTGTAGGATTTCTACATAATTTGGGGACTCGACTATGGTTCCTAGTTTGCAGTCATCTGTGAACTTCATTAGCCAGAGGCCTTCTGTGTTAGCCTGTACATCAGAAAAGTAGATACCAAACAGGAGAGGTCCCAGGACTGAACCCTGTGGTACTCCACTTGTCACTGGTTTGAGGTCAGATTTGGAGTGTGCAACTTTTACAGTGTGGGTTCTGTCAGTGAGCCATTTGGCAACCCATCTTGTGACGTAGGGATTTATACCTAGTTTAGTGAGTGTAGCTATAATTCCAGAATGGGGGATGGTGTCAAAAGCCTTGGCGAGGTCAGGATAGGCTGTGTGAACCACCTTACCCTCATCTACGGCTCTGGTGACTGCCTCAAAGAAGTCAATCAGGTTCAGGAGGCATGATCTGCCTTTCACAAATCCGAACTGGGTGGGATCCAGAGTTTGGAGGTTACCAATGTCTTTGTTTATGAGTTCCATGATGACACGTTCCATGGCCTTGCACACCAGGCTCATCAAGCTAATAGGGCGATAGTTTATGGGATCAGTGGTGGCTCCTCCTTTGTGGAGTGGGATAAATGTTGCTGTACGCCATTCAGTGGGCACAAAGCCTGATGTGAGGCTATGATTGAACATGGTGCTTAGGTGTGGAGCCAGTTCGTTCTGAAGTTCATGTAAAATGCAGCCTGGGATGTTGTCCGGTCCCATGGATGCTATGTTTTTGCTTTAGAGAGTGCAGCTTTTACCTGCATAGTTGTGATTACAGGGAATCTGCATTCTTCCTGTATAGATATGGGCCCTTTAGGGGGTGGTGGGGGGGTAAAGTTAGCACTGAACCTATCTGCCAGGATGTTGGCAATATCAGTTGGTTCTGTAATTTTTGTGCCATTGTGCTGTAACGCAGAGCAGATCTGGGTGTTGCCATTGAGATTCTTGACATAACTATAGAATACTTTGTGGTTGTCCTTAGAATCAGTGGTGATTTTGTTTTTTTAACTAGCTTTGGAGGATCTTATAAGAGATCTCAGCTTCTTACTGAGGCTGACAAGGGAGCTCCTCCACTCATGGGATTTTACTCTGTTTTGCTCCAATTTCTTCCTTCTGTTGTACAGTTTGTTTATGGCAGGGGACCACCAGATTGGCTTCCTTTTTTTGGAGGATAGCGTCTTGGTTCTGTTTGGGATAGCACAATCCATGCACTCGTGTAAGTGCTTATAGAGTGCATTTGTGTAGGATTCAGCAGTCGTAACTGTATTGTCCATCTGCATGGGTGTCATGAATTTCACCACTTCTGTCTTAAGAAGCATGAAGTTGGCTTTGGAGAAGTATTTTACCGTGATTTCCTTAATGGGGGGTGGGGGCGGGATGTGAATATCAAGGGTGATTAGCTTATGGTCAGATCGGACCAACGAGGAGTTGACTTCAGGTGTGGAACACCGGTCACTCATGTTGGTAACGACTAGGTCTAGGATATTGTTTCCCCTGGTGGGGGTGTGGATAAGTTGATCCAGGGCATTGGAGTTCATGAATTCCAGAAAGCGTTGTGTGAAGGAGTTAGTACACGAGTAGTTTTCCCAGTTAATGGTGGGGTAGTTGAAATCACCCATTATTAGGGTGTTTGGTTGAACCCTATTTTTTTCCAGTACATCAAGAAAAGAGGAGTGGGAATCCTGGGGCATGGTGGGGGATCTGTAGTAAGCTACAATTTGGATTGCAGTTTTGCCCATAGTTAGTTGCACTTGGATAACCTCGGATGCATTATGCTGAGCACCTAGCCTGGAGGTGTGGATATCCTTAATGGCTATGGACACACCTCTGCCTTTGGTGTTCTGGTCCAGGTTACATGGCCGAAAAGTGTGGTATGAGTTATAGCCTGGTAGTGCAGGGGTGCTCTCTGGAGCCTTGAACCAGGTCTCAGTCACTGCACAGATATTGATGCTCTCCATTTTAAGGAGTGCCTCGAGTGAGTACATTTTGAGATTTAGACTTTTAGCACTGAGTAGCATTACCCTCAGTTTTTGCTTGCCTCTTCCTGTTACGGTGGTGAATTTGTCATTTGAAACTTGCCTAAAAAAGGCACTATAGGGGCGGCAAGAGCCTTAGCTAGTATCCGGAATCCCAGGGGTGACAGGTGCAGGCCATCTCTGGCAAAACTTTAAAGCAAAACCTATGATCAAGCATGTTAAAAGCACTATGAGGAAAATAGAAAAATGATGTTAAGGGCAATCTGGTACATACAGATCTGTGGACAAGAAAGGGAACAGCCGTACATAGGAAAATCCACGTTTTGGGGCAGAAAGGAGGAGTCCCCCTCACTGTCGAGCAGTAGGAAGAGGTCGGAATGCTAGTTCGAAATATAAGGAAACAGACTGCATTCTGAGTCACACAAATGCAAAACATTCACATGTAGCACTTAACCTCAGACAAGCTGTTTAAACAAGGTGGAAAAGGTGAAACTCCAGACAAGCTGTTTAAACAAAGCAGAAAAGGTAAAACTCCAGATAAGCTGTTTAAACAAGGTGGAAAAGGCAATGGTTCATACTGGAGGTGTGCAGCTTCCACAGACAATATGATGCATATGCTTTGGGGCTGCTCAAGAGCCCATGTTAGGTGGTCCCAAATTGTCTATATGTGGAACAATACTTTTGGTAATAAAATAGAGCTGACTATTGAGACCTGTGTCTTTCTCATAATAAACAGGAAAAACTTAAATCCTAATAATAATAGGATAAGACTGCTCATGTCATTGATGACAACAGTCATCTTGTCTAGAGAATGGATAACTTCAATTCATTTGTCATATTCTTCTCAATAAATAGAACACATTAAATTCCTTAAAACAGCTATTTCTGTTTCAAAAGTGAAGACTATAAACAGCATTTGCGTAGTGACTATCTGGAAGTGTAATCAGACTTTAGTCTTATAACAGATGTGTAATGGAGCAAGTCTTTTACACTCTCAGTATGACATACTTCACTTGTAAACAGAACGTCTTTGTATATATACATATGAACATTGCTGTATCTCTGTTGTAACTTGTTGTTGGAAGATAATAAATAATATATAAATAACTGTGCATAACACTAGTTCTAAATCATGCATATGGAGTTTTAGTGTACCACAGGGGCATGACTGTGAGATGTTTGTGGACATCAGGCTGTGTCAGGGCCATAGTGTAGGTTAGATTGTGCATCCAGTATGGCTGACGGGATGATGGCATTCCATGTGGACAGTCTTCAATGGACATAATGGTGTTACTAAGGTAACCTTTTTGAGGATATATGGGACCTCCCAGGCTTATGTTGGTTGCTATTTGGCTTCTAAAAGGGGAGCAATTGAATGACAGCCCAGTAGAAGAGGTTGATAGCATGGAGTGGGGGAAAGAAATGTCCCCACAAAAAAATCTTGTCTGCCAGAAGGCCAACTAGTTTAGTGTTTTAGGAGGTTAGTGTTACCAAATATAAAACAAAAAGATATATTTCAGTGAGTAAGTACATCACAATGCCAATGCTTCCAAATATAAATCAAAATATCATACTGCACACAAGCTGTATAATACACATTAGAGACTAGTAAATCTTTTAGTAGCATTTACAGCAGCAGGATTTATAATACCAAAAATGGGTATCTAGGATAAATAAAAGCCTTACTATGGCATCACATTCAGCAGTACATAAGTAACCTAAATTACATCTAAGTACATAGCATAAAGTGTAGAGTGCTTACTTTTGTAGTATTTCATACTCCTGATTGTTTCAGGAGAGATGTATTTATTTGTTTTAGTGTTTATAGGCACCATGCAGCACAGATAAAATGAAACCGCACATGCTTCATAGGTTATTTCTGTACTATTCCATAATGTAATGACAGCCTGAGTTACTGAAAAAGTAAAACACAAATTATTTTTGTAATGTTTGGTAGAAATGGCTAATGTCTGTTAGCTGTCACTATGATGTTTTTTAGACCTCATTGCTTTAAAATGTTCTAACAAAACAGTAACATCTTAAAAGATGTCAATGTTTTGTTAAAACATTTGAAAGTTATAAACACATATATACTTCTTGCTAGAAATATAATATTAATATTAAAACTGCTTCTTCATCTTTGGACAGATTTTGTCAACTTGCCTAAAGTCTGTATGCACTTAGAGAGATTGAGTAGGAGAGAAGGTTTGACTTCATAGTGTTAATTTTGATGCAAGCTATGTATATGAGCAGAGTGCATTTCTGTTACACAATGGCACTAAGCTACAAAGACATCTTTGTTCTAACTATTACTGCCTCATACTGAATGGTGACGTGTGTTGTACTGCTCACTGCCTTTCATTAAATGTCATTCTTTTATCTGATTGCAGTTGTTGAACAGCTCATACCGCTAAGTCATACGAGTCCTGTTCCTGCTCATTACAAGTTCATAGGCTTGCCTCGATCTCCTTGTAATGATGACGGTACTGACTCACACTCTCAGTTAAAGAGCTATCTTTAGAGTCAGGTTTAGCAGGCAGTCTTGATGCAACTCAGAAAGAGTTTGAAGTTGGATGGCTTGCTGTAGTCTGCGAAGCCTTTTGCGTAATACCACCATGGACTTACTGATGATTCATTTCCTGATGCTGCAAAGTTGTGTGTGTTTTCCTTCAGAGTGGTATCATTTCAAGATATGTTTATGTACCAGAATCATGTCATTCCTGAGTTCCTGTTTTTTTCTACTGTACTTATCTCATCTGTACGCAATTCTTTGTAATAAGTTTTCTTGTTAGAGTAGCTTGCCCTTCACTAAGGAACATTTCAGTTCTCAGTTTGGATTTCTACAATTTGTGAGGAAGACACAGTTCAATATATAATCTGAAAAGAGGCTTTGATGTGCATAACCCTCTTCAGCTGTATCACTGGCAAATAGTTGTCATGGTGATTGAAACCCACAAGGTCAGTAAACCCTTCTTAACAGGCAGCAGGCCAAAGAAATGTCTTTTCTAACACTGGGCTGCAGATGTAGTTTTTTTGTTTATTTATTTATTATCTTTTTTTTTTTAAGAAGAAACATCTTTATTAAATGATCATTTATGATGTAGGCAATCATACATTTATATGAATGAAAACAAACCATATTGACATAATCTTAGTTGCAAGCATTTTACATCACAAACCATATTGACATAATTTAGTTGCAAACATTATACATCACTTATAATCTACCAATCATTGTCAGTCAAACATTACATATCTCAATCAAATCCTGCATACTTTTAAACCTCATTCCTGCCCTATATGTATTTTTCCCATAATTTCCATTTTTTCCTCTGTAATTTGCTCCTACCCTTTTCTAATGATCCCAGTTCCAGTTGTTTTATCTCAGTTGCTATGTTCACTAGTTCTAGTATCGTTGGTTTAGACGTTGATTTCCATTTTCTAGTAACTGCTTTTTTGGCAGCCACCATAATTAGTCTCAGCAAGGTCTTACTATGTCTAGGCAATTCAAATTCTGTACCACAGCGCAGAAACATAATTTTCCTAGTTACACCAATTTGCTCACCCAGAAACATAAATTTCCTAGTTATACCAATTTGCTCACTCAGAAACATAATTTTCCTAGTTATACCAATTTGCTCACCCAGAAACATAATTTTCCTAGTTATACCAATTTGCTCACCCAGTATCTCTTATAGAGTTGTTTGCAGGGAATCTTTAAGGTCTGACAACTCATTAAACTCCCAGAAAATATGTTCCCAATTTTCTCTTTCTTCCCCATCACACCTCCAACATTTGCTGTTTAACTGAAGAAAAATTCTATGGAGTCTACTTGAGATATAAAAATATCCATGTAAACATTTCCAAGCAAAAATCCTAAATCTTCTAGATTCTGTTGCATATTTGGGGGACATACATATATCCTCCATTGTTTTGTTGTGAATTGCTTATCTAGTCTCTCTTCCCAATCCTTTCTAACATCCTTTTATTGATTCTTACAGTTATCATGCAATATTTATATGGTCTACTAATTATTCTTTTTTTAACAACAGCTTCTGTTCTAGATTCACCTAAGAACTCTACCAGTGCTGGTATTTGTTTAGGACCACTCCTATTTCTTTCGCTTTGCTTATAGTCTGATATCAATCCTTGACAGGGAAGGCAATCTCTAATCTGCAGTCTAAATAAATTCTTGGCATCTTCCCATTCTATTACCTTTCCATCTATAGTTATTTGCTGCCAAGTTCCTTTGCCAATTTATCCAATAAATTCCAGCCCCTCTTGCCTAGTTTTTAAGCTGTGTCATGACCAAGTGATGAGCACACAAATTTGAGGCCAGTAGTCTGTGTCAGCTTAAAATAACATTTTGTCACTGTGGCAATGATACAGGTATGCTTCATTACTTCCTCCCTTCCATTGTTGCCCCATAAATTCACTTCCAGGATATTAGACTGTGCATGTGTAAAGCTTTGTGCCTCTAAATACATCCCAAACAGTTTTGCAGATGCTTGCGTAGCTTAGTTTCTGTTGCCGCCTGTAATATATTTGTATTTTATTATTTCATTTTATTTTACATTTTTTTACTGGGGTGATCTGACTGGGTCTGCAGAACCCACTTTCAGCACAGGCCCAGGGAGAAAAGCTCCACGTACAGTACAATACAAATACAGTATAATCCAATACAATACAAATAACATTAGAAAATACTATATAAAAATAAGATGAAAGAACATAAACTATGCTACAAGATATTACAATAAATACTACACATCTACACAATTCTATAACATTAAAACATTATAGACAATAATAGTCACTCTCACCATATACATAGTCTATGAGTACATAGTATCCAAAAAAAGTATGTAGGTAGTGCAATGTATAACACTGTTATACTACATAAAAAATAGAATGTTGGTTTCAGTTAGGAAAATAATAACCAGAAAGTTAGTGATGCAGAAAGATATTAAGAGAGTTAAGAAGAGAGGCATTACAGACTGAGCAGTAGCTTAAAGGTATGATATAGAAACAGAGAAGAAGTTAGAAGAACCTTAGGATCTTGCAGACTGTGAGGGAGTGAAATGCGACAGAAGAGGAGGATGGGGCTAGTGTGGAAGAAGAGGAAGAGCTGAGCATTAGGCAGGCTTTTTGCTGGAGCAGAGCCATGCATTTTTTGAGATGATTTTTTAAAAGAGGCTTTGAAATGGGTTAGGCCAGGAATAGACCTGGTAGCTAGAGGTAGTGAATTCCATAGTATAGAGACAGTGTAGGAACACAGAGAGTGACCTGGTTTTCTTGTAGGTTTTGAGATAGCTAAGAGATTTTTGTCATCTGATCGTAGGGATCAATTTGGTGTGTAAGGTGTGACTAGATTGGCTAGTGCAGGGCAGGCAGTAGGCTTGAAAATAAGGTTGTGCAAGCTGGATAGCTGAATAAAGACAAGTTGGTTGGGAAGTTCAAGCCAGTTTAGTTCTAGTAGTGGTTTACAGTAGTGTGTGCGGTATTTAGAGTTTGTGGCAAACTGTGCAACTTTGTTGTAGCACTTTTCCATCTTGCTTAGGGTTGAAGTTTGTAAGTTAGTTAGGATAGGAGCACCGTTAAGAAGAGAGGGAAGTAAAAATGTTTTTGCATGAGTAGTTTTGGTTGCTGCAGTAAAGAAATATTTGTTTCTATATAAGAGTCCCAGTTTTTCATAAGTACTTCTTTACTTTGCTGTATATGGGGGGTCGAATGAAAGTTTATTGTCAATGATATCTCCTAGAAGTTTGGTTTCTTGCACTATTTCTATGACAGTGTTGTCAGATGCAAGGATGTTGAAATGATCAGTGACAGGGGAGGTGTTTTTGGGGAGAAATAATGCTAATTTAGTCTTCTTTGGATTAAGAAAGACTTGGGCATTTCTTAGCCAGGATTCAACTGCAGTAAAGGACTGTTGAATTTTTGAAAGTAGTTCTGGTAGTGATTGAGCAGTGCAGATTATGGTGGAATCATCAGCATACTGAAAGAGGGTTCCAAGGAGAGAGGCAGTGTGAAGGTTATATTATGGAAAGCAACATCTCTCCAATGCCATGATTTTAGTATAGTAGCACCTCTGTTTGGCTGGGTCAACATAACCCCTAAGAAAAAATAATTACAGTTGTGAGAAGTGGAAATGTGTTTCTATGTTTTAGCTTTTCATTCTTTAACTGCTTCATTAAACATCTCTGCTTCAACAGGTCTGTGATATTATAATCAAGACACAAGAGGGTGCACAATCACTTAGTGTCACTCCGGCATAAACACATTTGTCACTGGTAGGTGCAAAATTCACTATTATTTTGACATACATCTTCCTGCTTTCCAAATAAAGGAAACCATTCTTTACCATATTTCTCACTCCCTTTGAACACTTCTGGACAAGGCACCAGTGCCTACCATAAAAAAAAAATGTTATGTACTTCTTCCCTAATGACAGAAAGCCATTCATTGCTATAAGCAGTACTATTACCAAGCCTTCAAACTGTGGACTGTCCATTATATGCCTCACCCATCAACGCATACAAGACAATCATCTCCAGATACCAGGAACATGTGTTCTTTCTTCTAGAAGTGTCTGCTAAATGTAACAAGCACTAAAGTACATTTGCTTATGCTTACATATTTTATGTTATTCAGTGGGTATTTCAACTAATACCTATGACTTGGAGATACTTTATATTTGGCCTTTCACTTTCATCACATGACCTAGTAAGCCATATCTAATAAAGAATAATGCTGCATTTGTGTAGTTCTGTCTTAAAAGCAAATCCTGTTATCAGAACTGAAATTCACCATTCAAAAAGTATTTCATGATGATATCCTAAGGTAGGTATACTGAAAATATGGGCCAAAATATCATAACACCCCAGAGTTATAATGATATATTGGCTTTTATCATATAACTTGGCAACTTGTTATGCATTTATTTCATTAATGGTGGATCTGTAAAGTGGGTATTAAAATACCCTTCAGATCATATGTATTTAGTGATAGTGACATTTGTAAAGTGAGCATGTAACACAGGAATGCTGGAATATGGATAATGACTGAGATAGCTTATGCTACAGGGATAGCGGTATATTTATTTTATTATTTATTTTATTTTATTTTACATTTGTTGACCGGGCTAGTCTAGCTGGATATATATCCATTTTCAGTAGAGGCCCGGGGAGAAAAGCTCCACACAAATACAAACAAAAACAAAAAACCAAAACAAAAACTTATACAAATAGAAATCTATCATTACATGTTAAAAAAGGATTAAAAACCATATGATACAGTGTAACACTTCAGAAAGTTAACATAGAATATAATCTTTCTTATAGAGGTGAATAGATGCACTCTAGTAAGAGATAAGTACAATAATTGACATCAGACTTGAGGGATTTAAGCAATACATTGAATAAAGTTTAGTTTAGTGATAGTCTTAGTTACACGACTAATTATTAAATGTTAGGAAGAAGGTAGAAGAGGAGAAAAACAGGGTATAGGTGTTGATTAGTCAGGTTTACTACAAGGACATAGCCAGTGACTTTGGAGGTAATTTTTGAGTTTTTGTTTGAAGAGTGGCAATGATGTAGTTAGTGTTATATCACTAGGTAGCAGATTCCAGCTCCTTCCTGCTGTATTAGTAAATAGAGAGTCACCAGCTGTGTTATTAGACTTTGTTAAACTGGCAATGAGTTTACTAGAAGAGCGAAGGGCGTTGAGATTATTATATGGGATTAAAAGTTTTGAGAGTATAGGGGTATTATTGGGTTGATACAGTATTTTGTGGGCAATTGTGAGTTGGGGGATTAACAGATGGTTTTGAAATTCCAGCCAGTCTAGTTGTTTCAGGTTAGAACAGTGGTGAGTTCTAAAGGGATTTCCAGTAGCGAATCGGGCAATATTATTGTAGCAAGTTGCAAGTTTGTTAAGGTTAGTTTTCTTAAGGTTAGTAAAAACAGGTGAGGCATACAGAAGAGTTGAGATTAGATCTTGGCTCTAGCTGATGTGGTTAAGAAAGACTTAATTCTATATAAGGATCCTATTTTTCTGTTGACTATTTTAATGGTGTTGTTAATATGTTGATCAAAAGAGAGGTTATTGTCAATGGTTATTCCTAACAGTTTGGTAGTAGAGTCAGGTGAGATGACAGTGGCATTATTTGAAGAGATTGTGAAGTCTAAGGGGGAGGACCTAGTAGTGGGAGTAAAGAGAAGGAGTTTAGTTTTTTTGGCATTAAGTAGGAGGTAATGTCTGGTAAACCACGTTTCTACTGTGTTGAAGATGTTTTGAATAAGGGAAGAAAGTTCAGTTGGAGAGGTAGCTGAGCAAATAAGGGTGGAGTCATCTGCATATTGAATGTAGGTTGCTTGAGGAATTGCTAAATGGAGATCATTAATGAATAAAGAGAAAAGAAGTGGTCCAAGAATGGAGCCCTGAGGGACACCGATGATGACAGGTAACAAGGAAGAAATTTGATTTTCCCAGAGAACTGCCTGTTGCCTACTGCTGAGATAAGATCAGAACCAATTAATGGCTAGGTTATCAAAGGAGAGAGATTCAAGAATGTTAATTAGGATGGAATGGTTAACCATGTCGAAAGCTTTAGAGATGTCGATGAACAGAGCAGAAGAGAGAAGGCTGTTATCATTATATAGAAAAGTATGCAAACATTTGTGAGAATACTTGCAAGAAAGGATACCATGGAGAGAAGAGACAGAAAGGGTGTGAGAGGCATGTGGAGTGAAGACGGATTGAAAGGAGAAGGAGTGTGAGAGTAGTGCAAAGAGAAAAGGGAAGCAGGACGAATGAGAGACAGTAGATAATGGGATGGCAAGATGAGATAAGGAAGAATGAAACAGACAAAATAGTTGTTTGCCACAGCTATACTTTATTGAGGTTTTCCTCTTTTGTTGGATGTTGCTTATGCAAGCAAGAGAAGAAGAATTATGTAGCATTCTAAATAAATTCATTATGGAAGATTAAATGAGCTGGAATTACTGTGCAGGAATTTGCAATGTTGGATTTTACAAACAAGCCAATGAAAAATTGCTGAAAACAAAAAAGAAAAGCAAAGTGGAAAAATGGATATATGCAGACCCCAATTTTGTTATAATCGCTTCCGTTTAAACATTGCCAAACTTCTTCAGATCTAACTCTAAACTGCATGCATCCACTTTTAAAACTTTTCCTTGTCACATGACTCATCAATGCCCACTAGAGTCACTAGACCTTAAACATACCATGACAAAATATTCCATTAAAAACAATAAACAACCTTGAAGCTGCTTTTTAAATAGCAGAAGACATTACAAAAGTAGTACAACAAAAGAAAATGCTTGGCATTCATTCAATACATGTCATGTTATGATCATTTCCAGCAATTAAATTATTACTTTATTATAAAAGCTCAAAAATCATTGTAGCTGTTTTTACCTTTCCATTATAAAATTACTGTTAAAATGCTACAAAAAACTGCCACTTTTAATAATTTGTATAAATAAATAAATATATATATATAGCCCAGTGTAAAAATGAAAAACATACAAAAGCCATATGAAAGAAATATAAAAAAATATAAAAAAAAACTTATATTTTTCATGTTCTTTTCATATGACTTTTGTATGTTTTTTTATACATTGGGCTATATATTTATTTATTTATACAAATTATTAAAAGTGGCAGTTTTTTGTAGTATTTTAACACAAACCATATAAAAAGAACATAAAAAAATATAAACAAAATATTTTTTATGTTCTTTTCATATGGCTTTTGTATGTTTTTCAATATTTTTTTTTTCCTGATGACGAAAAGTTTTAAAAGTGGATGCATCCAGTTTTGAGTTAGATCTGAAGAAGTTTGGCAATGTTTAAACAAAACAGTTTCTTTCTTCTGATGTAGAGTTTATGGCAAGGGACCACCAGATTGGCTTCCTTTTTTTGGAAGATAGAATCTTAGTTCTGTTAGGGATAGCACGATCCATGCACTCGTGTAAGTGCTTATAAAGTGCATTTGTGTAGGATTCAGCAGTCATACCGCTATTGTCTGTCTGCATGGATGTTATGAAGTTTGCCACTTCTGTCTTAAGAAGCGTAAATTTGGCTTTGGAGACATTTTTTACCATAGTTTCCCTAATGGGAGGTGGGGGCAGGATGTGGAGGTCTAGGCTGATTAGCTTGTGGTCAGATCTGACCAACGAGGAATTGACCTCTGGTGTGGAACACTGGTCGCCCATGTTGGTAATGACCAGGTCTAGCATATTGCTGCCCCTGGTGGGGGTGGGGATAAATTGATCTAAGACATTAAAATTTATGAATTCCAGAAAACATTGAGCAAAAAAGTTGGTGCATGAGTAATTTTCCCTGTTAATGGTGGGGTAGTTGAAATCACCCATTATTAGCATGTTGGGTTGCACCCTAATATTTTCCAGTGTGTCAGGAAATGAGAAGTGGGAATCCTGGGGCATGGTAGGGGATCTGTAGCAAGTTACAATTTGGATTGTGGTCTTGCCCAGAGTTAGTTGCACTTGGATCATTTTGGATGCATTATGCTGAGCAACTAGCCTGGAAGTGTGGATATCATTAATGAATATGGACAAGCCTCCACCTTTAGTGTTTCCGTTCAGGTTAGGTGGTCAAAAGGTGTGGTATGAATTATAGCCTGGTAATGCAGGGGTGCTCTCTGGAGCCTAGAACCAGGTCTCTGTCACTACACAGATGTCGATGTTCTCCATTTTAAGGAGTGCCTCGAGTGAATGCATTTTGAGGTTTAGACTTCTAGCATTGAGTAGCATTACCTTCAGATTTTGCTTGCTTGTACCTGTTATGGTGGTGAATTTGTCATTTTAACCAAAACAGTACTATAGGTAAAAAAGGTACTATATGAGTGGCAAGAGCCTTAGCCAGTATCTGGAATCCCAAGGGCGACAGTTGCAGGCCATCTCTAGCAAAGCATCATGGTCTGTCGATCATGTTATCTCAGGCAGGCAGTTACTAGATCCCCTTAGAATGACACCAGAAGCTTAGCAAATTGTTGAAGTTAATCATTTTGTCCTTGTACTGTGGCATAATTCTGGGTGATGGCAGGATGCTTCTCAGGGCTAGGGTCAAACCTGCCTGGGCTACAAGATCAAAGAGCTCCTCCATGTCTCTTTTTATGTAGTCCAGGGAGGTATGTCTCAGGTCATTTACACCAACATGGACAATGACAGAATCATATTTGTACTTGTTGTGGAGTGACTTCAGTGCATGCATTATGTGGCGGATCCTGGCACCCGACAGGCAGCTGACTGTAATTTTCTCCTTGTTCAGCCTGGTAAGTGGGATATCAGTCTGCCTGACTATAGAGTCACCTATGACTAAAGTATTTGGTACATTATTTTGCCTTAGGTGCTGTTTTTGGGTGGTACACTGGTGTTGTGAGCTATGTGTCACTTTGGTTGTTATGGGTGTTTTGTTTCAGCTTCGGAGGACCTCATTGCTTGGGTAGGTTAATGTTAAGGGCCTCCGCATATGTGGGTTTCATGTTACTGTGTGTGGGTGTTGATGGTGTGGGTTTTGTAGGGCTATGTGTTGCTTGAGGTGTAATGTAGATGTTTACCTTCACCTCTTGACTGTCTAGCACAGTCTTGGCTGGGGAGAGCTTTGCTTCCAGTTTGGCTATGTAATTGCATCTCTCACAGGTTGTAGTATTTGGTGGTAGAAGGAGAGGGTTGTCTCTGTACATGAGGCAATTGCTATATTGGCCCAGTATGCCCAAACTCACCAGGTGGACAGGAGAAATCACCAGAAGCTGATCCTTGGACATGCCTGGTTAGGTGCTTTTTAGTAAAGTACAAGAGCTGTTTTTCCTTACCTTGGCAAGGTACTTTTAACTTTAGGTGGTTTAGTGCTTACGATTGTATTTTAGTGCTTGTATTAGTTTATGGTTTCTTTAGTGCTTTCTAGCAGTTCTAGAGCAAGTGCTAGTCACGGGGATTCAGATTTTAGTGCTACTACTGAACAACCAGCAAGTCCTAAAGGATAATTTGAAGAGCAGACTTTCTGGCACCGGGAATAGTTTAACCCTAACTAAGCGGCACTGCACGGTGCACAAACCCAGGCAAACACGGGTTTTAATGCAGGAATTTGAAAGGGATAGAAGCAGCCCAAAACAGCCAATAGTACAACAAAACTAGAGCTGGAAATCACTCCCCTAGGGATAGATAGGCTGTTCAGAGCTTACCACTGCCACTGATAGACTGCAAGTCTTCCTTCTATCTCTGGAAGGTCTGGTCCACTCACAACACAATACACAGTCCTGAAATCAGCAAATCTGAGATCTGGACTATACTGGTTTAAAGAAAGGTTGGAAATGAGGAGGTAGATAGGATTTTGTAGTAGTTTTTTTTTGTTTGTGTTTTTTTTTTTTTTCAGAAATAGGGAGGCAGTAAATGCAGAATTAAAACACACTTATAAGGCTCTAAATGGCTAGCACACTTGAGTGTGTAGACTGTAACTGTAAAATACAATTTAAAACAGATGACCTGGTAAAATGCAATGCAAAAACTAGCAGAAATGCAGGTAAATAACTTAAAACAGTCACAAAACACTTATGAAAAAGTGCGGAAGGTAAAAATAAGCAGAAACAGATCTTTTGATCAATTAAAGTCTCTCTCCGTGCTTTCTGCTGCTGTAATTCTCTGCTGGACACCCCAAGAGGATCTGTTAAGGTAAATACAAGCGCAAACCTGAGCAAACACGGGTTTTAAAACAGGAAGTTGAAAGGGATAGAATCAGCCCAAAACAGCCAATAGTACAACAAAACTAGAGCTGGAAACCACTCCTCTAGCAATAGATAGGCTGCAAGACTTCCTTCTATCTCTGGAAGGTCTGGTCCACTCACAACACAATACACAGTCCTGAAATCAGCAAATCTGAGATCTGGACTATACTGGTTTAAAGAAAGGTGGAAAAGGAGGAGAAAGATAGGATTTTGTAGCTGTATTTTTTTTGTTTTGTTTAGGTTTTTCAGAAAAAGGGAGGTAGCAAATGCAGGATTAAAACACACATATAAGGCTCTAAACGGCTAGCGCACTTGAGTGTGTAGCCTGTAACAGTAAAATACAATTTAAAACACATGATCTGGTAAAGTGCAATGTAAAAACCAGCAGAAATGCAGATAAATAGCTTAACACAGTCACAAAACACTTCCAACAAGGTAAGGCAGATAAAAATAAGCAGAAACATATATTTTGATAAAGTCTCTCTCTCTCTCTCTCTCTCTCTCTCCATTCTGCTGCTGTAATTCTCCGCTGTAAGCCCCAAGAGGATCCGCCAAGGTAAATACAAGTGCAAACCCGGACAAACATGGGTTTTTGAAGCAGGAAGTTGAAAGTGATAGATGCAGCCCAAAACGGCCAATAGTACAACAAAACTAGAGCTGGAAGCCACTCCCCTAG
Organism: Protopterus annectens; assembly: GCF_019279795.1. Lineage (NCBI taxonomy): Eukaryota > Metazoa > Chordata > Ceratodontiformes > Protopteridae > Protopterus > Protopterus annectens. Next base: position 1,632,306,099 of record NC_056739.1, on the reverse strand, counting down.
GGATAGATAGGCTGTTCAGAGCTTACCACTGCCACTGATACCCTGCAAGACTTCCTTCTATCTCTGGAAGATCTGGTCCACTCACAACACAATACACAGCCCTGAAATCAGCAAATCTGAGATCTGGACTGTACTGGTTTAAAGAAAGGTGGGAAACGAGGAGGTAGATAGGATTTTGTAGTAGTTTTTTTTTTTTTTTCCAGAAATAGGGAGGCAGCAAATTCAGGAATAAAACACACTTATAAGGCTCTAAATGGCTAGCGCACTTTAGTGTGTAGCCTGCAACAGTAAAATACAATTTAAAACAGATGATCTGTTAAAGTGCAATGTAAAAAATGGCAGAAATGCAGTTAAATAACTTAACACAGTCACAAAACACTTATGATAAGGTGCGGCAGGTAAAAATAAAAAGAAACAGATCTTTTGATCAATTAAAGTCTCTCTCTCCTTCCTGCTGCTGTAATTCTCTGCTGGACGCCCCAAGAGGATCCACCGAGGTAAATACAGCAGAGATTATGAGTGCAAAAATATTTTGTGGAGCATCTCTGCTCCTGTTTACAAAAGCTTGAGCTTAAGTACAAGTATGATTGGTGCTTACTTGTGAATCCACTCTGCTCTGTATTTTTATTTTCGTCTATTTGCATTAGTATTTGTTATAATGTGCTGATACCATTGCATATAGTTCATTTGTTTTTACTTTCTGCGATCTTTGGATGTCCGGTGAGCTAATTGGTTGCATTTGTAGCAAATTAATATTCTGTGTGACATTTTTTTGTCTTCCAAAGCTGATCATTTTAACTGCAGTGCTGAAATGAAGTCTTACTAACATTTGTTAAAAATACGTTTGAGTCACAGCAATCAGGCCTTGCTCATCGTAAGCCTGTGTGATAGTTTCCTTCGCTATTACACACAGATGTTTCATGAATAATCTGTACATGAGCTCACAGCTGTTGGCTGAATGTTAAATGCACCACTATGTTTGCATCTCACCATGCTGCAGAGCATATTAATATCACTGTATTCCACATGTCATTTCAGACTGCTGATCTCTATTCTTTCTTTTTATTGTCACATACATTTTTTTTCTGTCTTCTTACCAACAGTGCGGCTTTGGTGTCAGCCATGTAAAGTAAGATAAATGTGCTTGCTGCTTCTTCTTTCAGTCATATGAAGCGTGACTTGTATTTGGGCCCCATCTACATTAAGGACAAAATGGTGCCCTGTTACTTGGTTTTCCCACTCATATGACTGATAAGGGTTTTCTGTTGATTCCTGATATGAGATTAGAAAATCTTGGAGAACTTTCCTTTTTGCTTCAGATTCCGCTTTTATGCAAAATGACTCCCTAGACAGGTTGAGAGGTGTACCTTTGTAACCACTTATAAAAAGTCCTTTTCAAAATATCCTTTCACACGGCATTTTCTGTTTCTTATTAAGAAGCATTTCAGAATTTCATGTTGGATTATTTCTCGCATTTTTGTTTGGTTAACTGTTTTCTTTTAAACTGTTGCTTTTAGCATTTACTTACTCTATGATTGTGACGTTCTTAGTTCAATATAAGAGCATTTACCTTCTATTACTTCACATCTAGTGACAGGAATTCTATGGCACTACAAGTATAACACTTAAAATAAATGAAATTTTATTTCAGCAAGGTCTAGAACAGCAGAAGGCATCAAAGAGAATAATTTAAGGACCCAAATAAGAAGAGTGGACAAAGAATAAAATCCACAGAGTGCAAAAGCTATATATAGGTAGTTACTAGGTATGCAATCTGGGGGACAACTGTAGAATCTAAACCGAGTCTCCTAATTGCCCCAAAGCACTGTCTGATTAAATGATTTGATCAAGGTCACACAGTAGGCAAATGGAGCCATAAGGAATCAAACCCTGCACCACAGGAAGTAGCTTGGAAACAGCTCATAGCTTTAATCCTCTGTCTATTTACTAATGTCACTGACAAATCTGGATAAAAGGAATATATAAGGACATATAATGACAGAAAGAAAAAGGGAAACAATAGAAATCATTGTTTGCCTTGACAGGAAGAAAGAATCAGAAAAAATGCAGTGGATGAGATTGAGTCAGTCTGGAGTAGAGTTCATAATTTAGCAGTTTTGACTAGTGTAGCATTAGAAAAATTGTTTGCATAGTTGCTATTGTTGCTGCTTGTTAATCGTTTAATGAAGCCTGACTCTTTGTGAGCTGAAGGACTTCATTACATTAGGCCTGTCTGTCCACGAATGCTTCTTTAAATTCATATTTTTCTTCTTCAGTAACACTGTCTGCCTACCATAGCCTTTGCCACCCCCTTGTTTTGCTTTCAGTCTTTCCTACTTCAGTAATTTCCCAGTGAATCATATCTTCACATTATGGGTTTAAAGCATTTCTGCTTTAGTTTTCCTATCAGACTTTTTAGTGAATAGTCTGGATGTATGTATGCATTTATTTATTTTACATTTGTTTACCGGGTAGTGTCCGACTGGGCTGGTAGGCCGGTTTCAGCGGAGACCCAGGGAGAAAAGCTCCAGAAAAAAACAAGACAGATAAAAGTACAGATAAAAATACAGAAATTACATCAGAAAGAATTAAAAAAATACAAATTATATGCAATAAACAAAAGACTAGATAATATTCTTCCATTATAGTTGCAAAATTAGAAATGTAAACCACTGGGATATAGAAGAAACTAAGTAAAAAACAAAAAGAGTGAAACAGGCAATGAGTAGACCTAACTGTCAAGGCATGTGCACACAGTGATTTAGAATGTTAAAACATTGAAATGTGGGAATACTGAAAATGTACAAGGCAATAAGCAGTGAGGAAACAATCAGTTGTATCAATCAATAAAAAAATTAAACATAGCAATTGAGCTGAAAAGATGAAATGAGCATAGGAGAGGAAATTAATAGGAGAAAGGAGTTATCCAGGGGCTACAGTGGAATAGCCAGTTGCTTTTAAGATATTATTTTATTTTTGTTTTAAATGAAGAGTGGCAGGGGGTGCATTGTATGCTTGGGGGAAGTGATTTATTTCCTTAAGTACTGACTGATTTGATGTTCTTGCAGAACACATACTTTTCAAACGTTTTCTACACCACTGCATTTTAAAATCATTGATTTTTAAGCATGTAACTTTACTTAACAGTCTTGGTTTCATAGTTATATGTTTTTAAGAGATATGCATTAGGTTGTCAATTACTTTGTTCCCTTATCCAAATTCCTCACACTTTTCCCCCAATAAGTACGCACATTTTAGTTCCATGGCTGTAGTCACAATGTGTAGAGGTTGTTGAGCACAGAAAATAGACTCTGTGACTACCTCCAGTTCTTCACCATTATTTGCAATGAGACAATATGGCTTTGTTGGTAAACTAGAGAGAAAGTACAGTTGTGTAAGTCCTGCTTACCTGTAATGGAAGATGTTTGTAGAACATACTGCCTTACTGCCATATGGGTAGTAGTGCCCTGCTACACTTCCTCTGGCAGTCTGTTGAAACTCAGAGCTCCTCCTACTACCTGTCTGTAGGACCAATCACCTGACAGGACCAGGACTGCTCTTCAAACCCTCAGACAGGACAATTTCACTTTTCTAGGGTATAGCAGGAAGGAAAGACAGAAATGCTATCTTTGTGAACCCTAACTTTTCCAAACCAAAAATCACATACATAACAATAAAGGTTACTGAGCATAGCTCAACAGCAACTCCAACACCAAACTACATACATCCAAAAAAAAAGGGAAGTGGGCAGGTCATCCAATAAGTCTGTGTGTTCTATGAACATCTGTTATTACAGGTAAGTAGGACATATGGAACTGTACTATGTTCAGCTAGTACACTAACTTACTGGCATTCATAAAGTTTACCAAAGCTTGTCCATCCTGAGAAGATGAAGGATAAGGTGCAACAGACCCTGGAGAATGATCTAGTGAAGCTTGCTCTGGATCTAGAAGGGGCATCCAGCTTGTATGTTTTCATAAATATATGGAGAGAGGACCAAGTTGCTGCCTCTAGAAGACTTCTATAGTCTACTTCTTTCCAATACACTACTGAAGAGGAAAAGGCCCTGGCGGGATGTGACTTTACCTTGCCTGGATGTGACTTGCCATGGTGGGTATAACAAAAATAATACCAAAGGACAAACCATGAGCATGACTTGCTTAGAGACAGGTTGACTCTTCTTTGCCCTTGTGTAGGAAATAAAAAGCCTTTCGGCCTTATTGACAGGTTTCGTTCTGTCAAGGTATTACCTAAGCTGCTGGTGCATATCCAAGGTATGAAGTATCCTCTCTCCCTTATTTTTAGGTTCTATGAAGAGCACAGGGAGGTTGACAGACTAACTGAGAGTGAATTCTGAAACCATTTTCAGCATGAAAAAGAGGTTAGTGGGCAACACAACCCTATCCCTGTAGAAAATCAGGTAAAGTTGTCCCTTAGAGACTTGCCTTGCAGATGTCAGAGCAATAATCAAAACATTTTTCCACATTAAGAACTTCAGAGCAGCCTGAGCAGCAGGTTCAGAAGGTGGTAAGATCAATTTTTCCAAAATATAGTTGAGATCTCACAAAGGAAGGATTAGTTTGCAAGGTGGGGGTCTTATATGCAATACTCCTTTCATGAACTGTTTTTACCAAAAAAGAAGAAACGGGGTTCCATTGATAAGCAGGTAGAGATATCCACTAAATGACTTTAATGGCTGAATACAAAAGCCATCCTGAAGTGACTCACACAAATATTTCAAGACTAGAAAAAATGTTAACCTCAAGGAACCCTCTGTCCCCATTTAGGCAGCACTTAGAAAATCTCATCCATCTGTAAACAAGATTTTCTTGTTACAGATTTTCTGACCTTCTTTAACACTAGCTGCACATACTCATGAAACAAGTACCTAAATGGAATCATGACTGAATCATCCAAGCTATCAGTTATTGTTGTTTTTCCAGATGGGGGTGTGTCAGTCGCCCCTGAGACTGTGTGAGCAAGGTTGGATGCACTGGAATTACTAATAACCTGGGTCTGCACCCAGCAATCAGTGGCCTGAATGATGGATCTAGCCATAGCCACAAGCTCAGTGAAAACACAGTCGGAGACTGCTGCCGTGCAATTTGGTGGGTCTTCTACCACTTTTTTACATGCACTACACTAGTGAGAGAATCCCCAGGGGAGGCATATCAACACTGGCAATGGATTCTGTAACCCTGACTTCCCCTGCACCTAAAGAGTTTGATTCTCTCATACCTGAACCAGGCAAAAGTACAGCCCTGGAGGGTATGTGTGCCCCTCATGTTTTGCACAGTTGTGCTAATACCTAAACAGAGGATCTGCAGGCAAATGGTCCCATAGGCTACCAAAGGCTACTGAAGAGTCACAAGCCATAGGCTAAAGTATATTTTTTATTTACTTCTATGTTGTTTAGGTGCACAAGGGGAAGACAGTGGAGGCACCATATCTGAGTTCATTAAGTCAGGGGACAAAAAATAGCCAGAGCAATACCAAAGAATGTTTGCATGGCCAGCCCAATAAAAAAATGGACAAATATCACAATTCACCCTCTGAATAGCAACCTGAAGTTTATTTATGCAGAAATACTATTCTGAACACTGCACTGAAAAAAAAGAGTTATTTCAGCAACACAGTTGAAAGCACAACATACATCTCATGAAAGTCTCCCAATTTTAATAAAAAGTCTAGTTTCGACCCCAAATGATTCAAAACAGCCTAAAACAACCTTAGACAAGAAATAAAGCATAAACTTATGAATAATATTGGTCAAAAATGTTTAACATAATAAAATGGTGCAAAACCGATTTAAATGAAAACAATGTTTAAATACTGTATACCTGCTCAATAACATCAAATAATCATAACCCAAAAGAAAAAAAAAAACACAAAAGCAGCAAGTTTTCCAGCCAGAACTTTCAACTGAAGCTTTTAATCAACAGAAATAACAGACATGATTAGCTCACAGTTTTGGAAGCACAAGGCACTGTACTAAAATGGCCTTAGTACAAAAACTTGCAAATGACTATAAAACACATTACAAGAGTTAAAAACCCACAAAACCAAGAATTAGCTTATAATTAATAGTATAAGCCCTGTACTGTAGGAAAAGCAAACCCTCAAACACATACAACTCCCCAATTAGAAAAAAGCGTCAAAGTAGCGGAATAAACTATTCACGCACAAAGAGAAAAACATCAGATTGAGGAATAAAACCCAAAGGGCTTTTTATCTGAACTCAGGCTTAGCATTTAAAGAGATCCAGAGTAAGGAGCAATCTTCCAAGAGATCTGTCTCTTACTAATGCACAATGACACTAGAAAAGCGAAAGGGTCCCGTCTGTGGGTCTGTAAGGCAGTCCCTGTAATGCCAGGTGATTGGTTCATCACATCCACAGACAGGTAGTGGGAGTTTTGTTAAACTGCCATAAGAAGGATAGCAGGATACAATTACCTAAATGCCGGTAAGGCACTGTGCTATAATTGGACAACGTGCAGCTCCAATTATTATGACAACAACATTTCTGCTCCTCAATCAGTATCTGAGATCTTGTTTAAATAAAACTAAGAGACAAATACAAGCAACAGTTTCAGAATATGAATAACAAACCACATAAAGATTTTATTACTGTCCAGGATGTACTTGCATGCCACTGCAGAATTGATAACTGCCAGCCAGGAAAAACTATGTCTAACGTGTAAAGCTGATGTGAGATGTGGAAAATGGAAAAGATAAGGAGAACAAAGTAATTGTGCAGAGTTACAGTAAGTCCCAACCCTCAGTACAATACATCACATAGTGAGATGTGCATGTCCAGTAAATAAATATCAAGAATTTGCTTGGTATGGATACGTGAACTTGTGGTTTTAATATCAATAAGATATAAACATTATTTAACACTTAAACTGTTAAGTAAACCTTTTCTTGGCTTCTCATAAATTGTTGTCTGCAGGTTTTTCTCCCAGATATACAGGAGCATGTCGGAATAAGGAATACATTTCTTTTGGGTAGTCTCTGTGAAGGCCAGGCTCATACCATTCTGATGTAATCTAAAAGAAACTATTGAAATTGCTGTATGTCACCTTTGCGTATAAAAAGAAAGATGTAATTTGTGTGCTGTTCACTATAGTACAAATCTTGATACATGTATCCTGGCTCAAAATGCCCCAGGAACAAATTTCCATAACTTGGTGTAACTGCTGCTCCCATAGCTGTTACTGTTCTCTGAATATGGAATTTACCATCACAATAAAAGTTATGCATAAATCAGAATGCTCCTGGCTCCTATTCACTTAAAACAGGCCAAAGTCATGTCATATATATAGATACATAAGCTCTTACTATTCAGGGTTACTGGAATCCTTCTGATGTGGAAAACAGTACAAAATATGGAGTATATACCCTGAGTCCTTATGGTGAGAAGGTGATTTTTTTTTTTTTTTACCTTTGGTGCTACAACATTATCCAGCAAGACTCCTACCCCTTTGAATGGGGCATTAATCACCAAAATTGTTGGCCCGTGTTAAAAGTTTGTGAGAATTTTATGGATTTTGGTGAGGCTGTAGACTAAAGGGATCTAAGGAATTATTTGAAAGAGTGATTAATTTGCTTTTTCTAAAAATAGACCCATCATCATTCCTTTGACCATCAGAATGCTCAATTGTTGCTGCACTAACCTCAAGGTATTCTGGTTAGGCTGTTCATAGGTTCATAGGTTCTTAGTAAATTATTGATCTTTGAGTATCCTTAGAAACCTAGCCTAGCATTCCCATGAAATTTTTGGCCCTTGTAATTTAAGTACAAATAAGCTACAGCTGGGAAGAACATTTACATGTTGCCCCTAAACATAAGGGAGAAGGGAGTTAAACAGGGTTGAATTTTCAGTTACCCATCATTCATCCAGATTACATTTGAATATAGTAAGGAAAGTACTTTGCATTGTGTGAACAGGAAGACAGTTCATAGGAAGTGGTGTTCTTGATATATCTGTCCCTCCAGCATACTCTATTTACACTGTAGAAGAGAATAAGCTCTCTTGAGCGGATGTTTATGCCGCCATTGGATTTGCTGGTGTGCAGTAAAACTAAGTGAATTGGGTCTACTGAGGCCGCACAGAGATTGCCCTTCGGTAGCCTGTATGATTCTTCTAAAGAAGTCTGTATACTGTTGAGAATGAATGCACTAAATGTTTTATTCATTCTTTTATAGCGGCATCCCTACCAGCACAAAATTTACAATCATTTGCAAACCATAACCCTTAACAGTAGCTTTGACCTCGAAGAAATAAATGCTGAAGAGGAGCGGCCCAAGACTGAATCCTGGGATATATCACTAATGACAGATTTTTTAGAGGAGGTAAATCCACCTACACTAATTTCCTGGGTTCTGTTTGTGTGCCAATTTGCTATCCATTAAGTTACATAGGGATTAATATTTAGCAGGGAACATTCATCAACAATGCCTGTGTGTTAGATGGTGTTGAATGCCTTTGCAAGATCTAGATATGCAGTGTGCACCAATTTTCTCTCATCCATTGCTTCAGTAACCTTTTTGAAGATATTGACCAGGTTAAGCAGAAAGAACCTGGCCTTGACAAAACTGAACCAGCTTGGGTCAAGAATTTGTAGGCTGCTTATGGCCGTATTTATTATTTCCACAATGATCCTCTGCATAGTATTACATATAAGGCTGATCAGACTCATGGGTCTGTAATTACCCATGTCCATTGACACCGAACATCTGTAGATGCATATACGCAGTATAAAGACCCTACTTGAATCATTTCCACCCTAGCCTTTTTCTTCTCCCACCTAGCCTTTCTCTACTTTTCCAGCAACTTAGTCTGTCCTGGTTGCATGCTTCTACATACTATTCAATAACATTGTTTCACCTTTCTTAATCTCTATGCACTGTATTAGCCATCTCTCACCTATGTCTTTCATCCTCTTACCTTGCTCCTTCCACACTATTTTCCCTCACTTGACTCCCCACTATAAGTAAACATTGCATACTTACTAGCCCTCCTGTTTCCTTTCCTTCTATTTCTTACCTTACAACTACATCATTTTACATGTTATTTTAAGATTACTTACCTTACAACTACATAATTTTACATGTTATTTCTTACCTTACAACTACATCATTTTACATGTTATTTTAAGATTACTTACCTTACAACTACACCATTTTACATGTTATTTTAAGATTACTTACCTTACAACTACATCATTTTACATGTTATTTTAAGATTACTTACCTGACAACTACACCATTTTACATGTTATTTCTTACCTTACAACTACATCATTTTACATGTTATTTTAAGATTACTTACCTTACAACTACATCATTTTACATGTTATTTTAAGATTACTTACCTTACAACTACATCATTTTACATGTTATTTTAAGATTACTTACCTTACAACTACATCATTTTATATGTTATTTTAAGATTACTTACCTTACAACTACATCATTTTACATGTTATTTTAAGATTACTTACCTTACAACTACATCATTTTACGTTATTTCTTACCTTACAACTACACCATTTTACATGTTATTTCTTACCTTACAACTACATCATTTTACATGTTATTTTAAGATTACTTACCTTACAACTACATCATTTTACGTTATTTCTTACCTTACAACTACACCATTTTACATGTTATTTCTTACCTTACAACTACATCATTTTACATGTTATTTTAAGATTACTTACCTTACAATTACATCATTTTACATGTTATTTCTTACCTTACAACTACATCATTTTACATGTTATTTTAAGATTACTTACCTTACAACTACATCATTTTACATGTTATTTCTTACCTTACAACTACATCATTTTACATGTTATTTTAACATTACTAAATGGACCTTTATAACAAATGTTAAAATGTATATGTGATTTCCATTTCATGTTTACTGCTTTTATGTGTACTCCTCCTTTGTTGCTAAATGTTTTCTATGTTATCTCCTCGGGTCTCTGCTGAAAAAGGGCATCCGCCCAGCCAGACTAACCCAGTGAACAAATGGCAAATAAAATAAAAAAATAAAATAAAATACTGCACATGCAGATGGCACTTACGTTCCCATGCTTACACAGTACATCAGTGCTTTGGAAAGGAAGCTCCTTTATTTTTTTTTTTAAAATAAGCTTGAAATTCAGACACTTTCGAGGTACAAGACAGACAGGATGGAGAAAATACAAGGAAAATCAGGTATGTTTCTTTAGTTTTGAATTGTACCTGATTTTCCTAGTATTTTCTTCATGCTGTCTCTCTCGTACCACTGGACTGTCTGAATTTCTAATTTTATTATTATTATTTTTTTTATAGTGAAGAAAACTCAAAAGTTATTGCATATAGTAATGAAAAAAAGACCAGGTGACGGGACTTTTTTCCATTGGTATATGCTTGCTTTATAACTGGCAGACTGGTTGGGCTGACCAATCAGCATCCTTGTTTTTGAATGTTAATGGCCAGTCATTGTATAATATTCTTGTTTGTATTGTTACATCATTTTCTGTGATAGTAAAATACTGTTCCAGGCTAGGATCGCACCTGCCTCAGTCACATATTCTAAGAGCTCCATAAAATAGTCCATTGAGGTATTTTTCAAGTCACTTCCCATGTATACTATAATGGTCTGTCGTGTACTTGTGGTGCAAGGACTTGAATGCATGCATGATGTGGCAAATCCTAACACCAGGTAGGCAACTAACCATGACCCTCCTCTTACTCAGTCTGGTGAGGGGTGCATCACTGTGTCACACTATGGAGTCACCAATAACTAGGGTGTTAGATTGTGTGGAGGTTTGCCTTTGTGGTTTAGGTAGATTAATTTATGGAGCCTTAGCATATATAGGTCTATGTGTTTGTTATGTATTGTGTGACAGGTTTCACACAATGTTCTGCATTATTGACAAACTGTTTGCTGTTTGTGTTGGCTTTATGGGAGTGCTTTCCCTCCAATAACATTGTATAACTACATCTCTCACACACTGTGTCTGTTTAAGCAGTAGGTGGTTGTCAATAAATATGAGACAATTGCTAATTTGTCTGAGGATGCCCATTTGAACCACGCTGACTACAGAGGCAGTTAGAAGGTACAGCTCCATGGTTTCAGATACTTACTAACATGAGCTAAAGAAGGAGTTCTACCTATGAGGTATGGAATTGATTATTGGAGGTGCTATTTGCCAGGTAGTGTGCAACAGAAAGCCAAGACGCACAAAGTCCCTGAAGAGGTACTCACCAAAACTGCAGCATACCACTTAGTGAAGTCCAGTACTCACTGTCCAGTCCAAGACCAGTAGAAATCAGTGTCGCTCCAGTCTCACATCAGGAGGAAGACAGTAGCATTAATTCCATGCTCACTCGTAAGAAGCAATTTTCAGGGTTCCCAGTGACCGGTATTCCCTGAGAAGGACAGAAAATAATGTCCATCTGCTCCTTTTCTCACAAAGAGTAAAACAGAAACATTATCCCAAGCTGATTTTTGAACAATATTTCTGTTGGAAACAAACATATTGCAATATGTATGCTTATATCCATCCAATATGCATTCAGGGACAAAATGACAAGGCTGTTCCTTTAGTCCACTGCTTTGATGACTATGTCAGCCATAGCTTTCACTTCCATTATTACTAAACATTGTGACCTGGATACATTATACAGCATTACTTTTTATATTTAATAAAATGTTTTTCAACATATTTCATACCCAAGACATGGAACGTTAACTGTTTAGGTTCTTAAAGGATAGACAAAATATCTTTTTTTTTCTTTCTTTTTTTTTTTTAAGGTAAAATTGTTTATGAATTCAATGATGAGGTCTAGATTTGGTGGGTCTCATCCTATTCACTTTGTCCAAAACCATAGAAATAAATAAATAAATAAATAAATAAATAAATAAATAAATAAATAAATAAGTAAAGTAAGATAAAATAAAGCTTTACAAATGCATCATCTTGAAAAATGCCCTTAGTTAATTTTACAATATTCTGCTCTTCATCCCACATTTGTTTATTGTTAATGTTTCAGTATTTCACTTCTTGTCAAATACTTGTTGTCCATTGTACATTATGTTGCTCTTCATCACACATTTGGTTGTTGTTAACAGCAACAAAACACCCCAGTAGTGTGTGCGTCTAATTCAGTGGTATCCTGACTGGCTTGAATATTAATGGTATTTTAAGATGTTCCCTTAAGAACTATATCTGTTCCAGAAGCAACTTCAAGTTCAGATAAGGTTCATGGAGAAAGTACATTTGGAAATTTTATACCTGCTCTTGTGAGAGAGGACTGGTTAAATACTTCTTAAGAGTCCAAATTGTTCACTAATATTTCATTGGAAGGTGCACAATGAGCAATAATTTACATAGGAAAAAATGACTCAGATGATACAGGCACAGACAATACATTTGAAATAGAAAATGGAGGTTTTGTCTGAACAGAAACAAGTGGTACATTCAGCACATCTAATGCTGTTATAGACTGAAACAGATGTGAAAAAATGTATGTGTTATAATAAGCCATTCTATTATTGATTGCTGTTCCAGGTTGTACTGTCTTTAGTTTAACAACCTGCCTCTTATCAATGTTCATCTCCTGTGGAGCTGCAGAATGTGCAAAACATTGGTAAAACTCTAGCTGCAAGCAAATTAAATGAGACTATTTGATGGAAAGAGGAACACAGAGCAGTCAATAATCCTTTCCCTTTTGAACCACCATTCCATGGGAAATGAATCCACTTGGCAGTGCCTGTTGAGTCCTTTTACAGCTTCTTTAGCTTTCTTTGAAAAATGTGTGTTTAGTGCCTTTCCAGTTGTAAAATTATTTTCTTGCAAGCAGACTGCATTCTTTCTACACCAAAGTTTTGCATAAACTTCTTACAAATGCTGAAGTTCTCCTAATTTTATTCAGTTTAGTTCATCCTTGTGTAAAAGGATTTCAATCCATTTCTCATATCACTCCATTGAGTTTCTTCCTAATACATTTTTAAAATTCTTTCCTTTGTCCTTAAAGAAGAGAGAAATTTTAGGGGTACATGTCCTTGTTGTACCAAACCCAATTTCAAATATGTTTGAGGAAGGAAAATATTGACAAGAAGTATTAATTTCTTTCCACATGAGTAGCTATTATGAGTTGCACTATCTATGTATTCTAATTTGGTTATCATCCCAAAGTCCATGTTCCACCTGGGAGATATTCAGAATAAATTTATTCAATGTATTACTTCTCCATCATCCCAACTTTTTAAGCATTGTGCTTAAAGTTGTAAGCACAAAAAATTACTTGCAGTGTCCCAATGAATTTACAGTTTAATATCAGTCATATATTAAAAGTTTTATAAACCATAAAGAATTATGCTGTTAAAACCAGAAGCAACAATATGTTAGTGCCTCATGTCAGCCTTCTAGGTGTACTATGACTAACCCAAATAAATATAATAAGAAATAACAGCTCAATCATTAATTGCACAAACAAAATTAATATCAGAGTGATTCCCGCAGAATGATGGTTGATAAGAGCAATATCCAACAATGCATGGATGACTAAGGTCTTATCCCACGAGGTAATTCCATTGCTATGCTTCTAGGTGGATGGGTGGCAAGTCTGAACCTTGAATTAGAATAGCACAATAATGAAGCAATGAAAAAGTGTAAATAATTGTTTAGATTTTCATTATAATCAAATCTTAGAATCTTAAATATATTACAAAATTGTTCTGCAGGCTTGTAACTAAAATGGGTAAAAATATTGTATTCTAACGTAACCAAGCACATGTTGATTTATGTATGTGCCTCTGCCTGGATGTGCTTTAGGCAATATTTGAGTGGCAAGTAAAGCAATATTTTCCTCATACTAAGGTATAGCTCTCAACTATTCCTCATTTTGCAGAATTTCCTCAATTTTGCCACATTTTTTACTCTTTTCCTGGAATTATTTTTATATTTTGGAAAATCATTAAGGATTACAGTCTGTAAGCAATGCCAGACATTTTTTTATACTTCTTATTAAGCAGAAAATGTATGTCGATGCAAAACCTGCTGTTCTATTAACTTTTTAAGTGAATTAGAGCAATGTTTAAAAATTAAAATAAAAAGTTCCTGATTTTGGGCCTTTGTCTCCCATTATTTTTGGTTTGTCTGATTATTGAGCAAATAAGTTGAGAGCTCAGACTTTTTATATTTACTTTTATTATTTAGTGTATAAATGCAGTTTATCACAGGCACAACAGAAATAATTGTTTTATTACTTGCATTTTCACTAAAAAAAGTTAATTAAATCATGGCTGTAACTGAAGATATACTCAAATAGCCTATTAGCTCTTTATATTATCTTTTTCATAAACATTTTAATCACTTAACAAGTCAATAAGTACAGAAAGCCAGCTTCCACTGTAAAACTCTGCTTGACATTAAATGTTTTTCATTGCTAATTACACACTGAAAGCAACCTATGTTACTTACATGCATAGATTTAACAGTCATTAGTGTGGCTTCACCTTTCAAGATCAGTAGGAATTTAATGATTACGCTGCTAATGCTTAGATGTTGGCTAATATACAAATATGTGTACTTTATTTATCCAGTCACAAAAATGACACTGGTGAAACAATTTAATTGTTTATTATAGTCTGATTCCCCATCTCTGCAGTTATCTCTGGGCATTAAACTGCTGTGTAGTACATGTACAGAATATGAGCAGTCATGACATTGTATATTTGGGAGAATATTTCCATCTGGCAACTGTGTTAGAATCCTTATACAGCCTGACTTAAAGATGATGTTGATGTTCTACTAATGAGCGCATTGATTATTTTTATAAGCTTACTTTTCTTCACTGTATGGCATTCTCATTTAATTATTTCACTTGCACATGTGAGACTGGATATTGTTATTTCAGAAAACAATGAATGTTAAAAGAAAAAAATTAACTTCTTTCAGATGTTAGCCAACTGTATCCAGGCTATTGTGGACACTTTGATCTCTCTTTATATATAAAAAAAACAATAAATAAACCTGCTTACTTTCACCATAGCTTGTCCTCTGCACTGTTTGCAAAAAAATATTTGTAAGGATCAGCATATGAGCAATAAACCACCACAAGTTATGTAGTTGTTTTTAGTTGTGTCATGCTTCTGTCTTGCAATTGTAGTAACTAAATATTTGCTCCTTCATGTGGATTTTAAAGATAGACACAATATTCAATTCTCTCACATAGAAGGGTGCATCTTTTTGCTGTCCTGCTCTTTACTCTGAAGGCAAGCAGGAATGAAATCTGGTTGTCATCATCTCATATATATTGACAATGTATATATGTCTATATATATATATATATATATATATATATATATATATATATATATACACACACACATGAATGCTTGCAGTTTATCAGAAGAATAGTTTATATACTAGCCTATAGAAAAATACTTCTGATAAAAAATTTAGGATTGTGTTTTTCTGTTATTGTTTCTTTTTAATGATAACAAAACTTAATATATCTCAGAACAATTTATTATGGAGAGTTTGAATATTAAAATGGAAGATTTTTAAGATGTTTGTTCAGTTACAATTAGACATAACATTTACGGAAAATTAGGACTGATTCTAACAGTAGTACAAGATTAAAGAGTATCAGATATGTAAAGGTAAATACAAATGTTCTGTTATTTGAGATTCTGCACTATAATTATAGCTAAAATATAAAGCCGAGGAGTATAGTAATAGTGCAAGACCATGTACAAACAGAAATACAAATAGATCAGAGTCAGTTAACATGTATAAAGAATATAAACATGTCTACAAAGGTGGGAGGTTAGCATAGTGGTTAAGGTGTTCGCCTTGCAGGCAAAAGGTGCAGGGTTTGATCCTCTCGCCTCTTGTAGGAAAATTGGCAGGAATTGGAATGGCCCAAAAGGGTGTTTAGCTTGGTACTAATTGATGAACTTATGATCCTATGAACAACTTTGCACATAGTAAATAAAATAGAAAAAAATATAAATCATCTGGCCTATAAATTAATTAATTTGAAAATAAAAACAGACTTCCTCCCTATAGTACACTAAGGAGATAATGTGAGGTACAGAAAAAGATGATTGTAGAGATATTCTGTTTGATCAACTTATAATAAAGATTCTGAACACCTATTTAACTTTTCCTATTCATAATAACTCATTGACTGGCTTTTTGAACATGATGCATACTAAAAATATGAAACCCATTAATATGACCCAGGAGCATGAGCTAAGCCTTGTTAGTCTACTCCAGGTAGTTTGTCCATCTTTTTCAATAAACTAGGAATATGTTATTCCATAGTAGAACATTTTAGGGCTATGTCATTAGGTATTTTTTTTATTTATGTCAAAAGTTTTGCCCATACCTGAAGATTTCATATTGCTATGTATAAAGCATATAATAAGTTCTGTACGTAAATGTGATTTCATTATACCTGTGTTTTTTCTCTGTTATATAAATGTCTGATTTTAAATTCATATCTACAGTAATACTAGCAATTACGTAAAGCTCAAATAGTATTTCTACAGGAAACACATTTACCTAATAAAGATGTAAATACATTTTCATTAAAAAATTATTTGGTTTTAGCAGGTTCTGGCTTTCTAGCTTAAAGAAGAGGCACCCTTATTTTATTGAGGAATTCACTATAATGGCTAAAGTAATATATACATATGTTGTTAAAAATGAAATGTCAAGCATTGTTATCACTGAGTGGAACAGAAAACTATATACACTGGTGAACTCGTATTGAATCCCAGGGGTTGGAGCGAAAGATGCAAAAAAATTGCTTAGACTATAGCTTATTGCATGGTCTTATACCAGAACTATATAAAATAATACCAGATAACGTAGTTAAAATATTAGATCAAGTCTATAGAGAAATAAAAAAACTACTGAAGCCCCCCCCCCCATTGTGGAAATAGTTCCTTTTATCACCTATTTAAAAACAAGATAAGGATCCTACAAAGTGCTCATCATACAGACCCATTTCACTTTTAAATGTGGACTACAAGATGTTCATGTCCATTTTAGCTAACAGAGATAATCTACTTATACCTAAACTAATTAACAATGATCAAACTGGGATTATTTTAAATAGACAAGAACAGGATAATATAATAAGAATACATATATTAGTAGACTATGCATATACAAATAAAAAGTACTTTCTATCATTAGACTGGATTTAGATAAGGCTTTAAACTCAGTTGATTAGTTGTACCTGTTTAAAGCACTTAAAGTGTATACTTTCACGCCTGAGCTGATTGCATTAATTTCTAAATTATACAATAACTTCTATGCTTATGTTAAAATAGGTTCTTTTCTTTCTAATTCCTTTAAATTACAAAAAAGGCACAAAACATGGCTGTCCTTTATAACCTTTACTTTTTGCATTAGCTATAGAACCCTTTGCTAATAGTATTAGATCCAATAACAACTCTTTGCTGATGATATTTTATTAACAATAGGAAATATAGAGAATTCATTAGAACATATAATTAGTTTTATGAGTCAGCTTGAAGAAATCTCAAACTTAAGATTTAATAATAATAAAACAAGTACGTTATTCATTAATAAAAGAATAAAAAAATACAAAGATATGCTAACTTCAATTGGAATTGCAGTGAAATGAAACACCTTGGTATAACCATTATGTATAATAGTAAAGAAATTATACAAACAAACTTTCAACATGTTGTTGAAAAAAATTTAAGTTTAGTCACAAATTGGAATAATTTTTTCTTTACTATGGAAGAATGATTAATGCTTATTAAGATGGTAATTCTCCCTAAACTATTGTTTGTCTTACACCCCGGGATTCATGAAGCTCGGCGCAAGGCCGGCGTAAGGCTTGCGCCGGCGGTGCATTGCATAGCCGGCGCAGTAGCGCCATATGCATATTAATGAGAGTGCACCGTAACCACAGGCATGTGCGTAGTGTACGTGAGCGAGCCCAAGTAGGATGCGTCAGTAGGCGTGTTTAAGCAGGCAGGCGAAGAGCAACCTAACGTGCTGTCTGGCATAGTCCGCCCAGAATAGAAATGGCTGCAGCCATGGCCCGTGCCGAATGAAATGTCCGCAGAGTATGCAACAAAGTATCCGTCCCAACTAAACAAGAGAAGCAAATAAAACCCACGCGGCCGAAATGTACCTGTCCAAGGAACAAAGGATACAGCGTAATACCGTGTCCGTACAGCAATGTACTGTGAGTGTGCATAGTCAGAGAAGGTGTACAGCAGCATGTCAGCACGCCGCACCGACATAGGAGTAGCGACTAAGGTCACCAACCGTCCCACTTTGCGAGGGCAGTCCCTGTATTGGCATCGTGTTCGAAATAAAGCATTACAAGCGGGAAGTGTCGCGAAGAGTGTAGGTCATAATGATTTCCGTATTTAATGTAATTGTAGCCTGAATCGGTTATTTCCGTAACTGAAATACCTAAATGTCCCAAGAAACAGAATAAGCTACCAAACTGCCACAACAATAAGCTCATACTTAGGCAAATAAGTGAAGTTCTATGCTATATACTGACCGTGTATGCGTGTCGGGCTGTGAAGTCAGATGTGACTCCCTGCACATACAGGTGGTCAATGTAGAATCCCCACAGAACCACGATAGCAATGTGTGTGTTGAATGAAAGGCGACCGACAAACCCTGTCCCTGATCCCTGGTAGTCACCCCTGTGCTGTGTGGACAGCCACCTATACGTTGTACAGGGGTGACCTACGACCCCTCGACAGGTATGACTTTGCATTATGTACCAGTTAGCTGTGGGACATGTCCCTGACAGCAGATATGCATATCCGGGAGGCCCCTGCGAAGGATATCTGTGTCAGATGTCCGTCCCAGTATGGCATCTGTTCTGCAAGCATCTACAAACAATGTTACCCATAACACGCTGTGTGTGCCTGTACCGTGGAAATGTAGATGTATGACAGGGGTGCACCCACGGAATGGCAACATGGGACACCACCTGTGACAGGCAGTTGGTCTGACATGCAGCCAGCAACTATGACCATGTGGGTTGTGTCACATAGACAGTTTACAACACATTCTGTGATGTACATGTTCACATCAGCCAATGGTTTCATTAGCGTTACCTGAGGGGTAATGTTATGAAGCCCTTTGCCAGGGCGAGGTAGGCTGTATGGACTGCAACACCCCAGCAATGGGCTGGGTGACCGTCGAAAATGTCAACCATGTCTTAAAGGCATGAACCGCCCCTGAACAAGACAAACCGTGTGGGATCACGAGTATGTATGTCCCCTATGCAGTCATGGACGAACCGCCGTATGATCCCACCCCATGTCTATGCAGATAGGTCTCCTCAGGGTACTGGGACAGTAATAACCAGCCTCAGTGGAGGCATTGGCCCTGTGATGTGGGAATACAGTTGTCATGCGATACAACCTGGCCACCCTACCTGAGGTGAGGCTATAAAGAAATAGCTGTCCTAACTGTGGGTCCTAATCCCAAATGAGATAGTGGAGTACACAGCGGGCTCACCATCTGGTCTCATGGATGCTATTCACACTACCCTGGAGAGAGCATGTCCCACCTGTGTGTCACAGAACATTTGGTGACCACAAACCGCTGGTACAGACATCTCCACATGTGTGGTGGAGGGTGTGGAGATGTCCTCACTGGACCTGTCAGCCTGTATGTCGGCAATGTGTGTATGTTGAGTAAACCCCACCTCTATGTGAACCCAGTCAGAGCATATGTGGTAGTGACCTCACAGGTGTCGAGCATAGCAACTGAAGGTGGTATGATTGTCAGCCAGGTCCATGTAGGTATATCTGTGGAATGTGCCCTGGACAATCCCATGACATTGTGTAACTGTACACATATGATGACCAAGGGTGTCACACCTCACAAGGTGTCTGCTCCACTCTGTAGTAGCCACCTCCTCGTGTTGTACATCATGTGTATGGCTGGGGTACACCACACTGGTCGCTTGGCATTGGTACAATGAACCACAGTTGGGTAAGTGAATGCCTGGTACATGCAGTCCTGTAGGTACTGGTAGATGGCAAATGTGATTGATGCAGTGGCTGCTGTACCATTGACCACTGGCTCAGGGTCCTTAAAGGAGACCACAGTACTGCGCAGTAGTGTGTAGTCTGCCTCCGAGCAATCAATGTGTATGTTAACTGGTAACACTCACAGCAGCGGATGGCAAAAGCAGAAGCCAATGTCCAAATAACATAGATCAACTTCTGCATGACAATATGTGTTATCATACATGTATTGACATGTGTCTGCCAATTACAATTGGAAATGTTCTGTAAGACTGGCCTAAAGTTCCCATGATGTACACAGTCTGGGGGTGTTGTTCCGATAATAAAGTGGCAATACCTCCCAATCGTGACCTCTGGGTATGGTATGAAAGTGGTTGTTAACCTGCAACAATGGATGTATAGCATTGGTTTCTGGTGTCGGAAGACATGTTTCCTGTAGCACAACACAGTATGGGTAGTCAAGCACACATACACAATTGCTGAACACACAGCATCAGTGAAACCCACTGCTCACAAGGACACAGCCGACAAGCTCTACACTTTACATATGCACAGTGGTGTCCATTGTAGGACCCAAAAATTGTGGAAAGAACCAAATTATGTCTTATTTCAATGCGTACCTGAACTTATTGACGTCACAGGTACACATATGCACCCATAAGCGTGTTTAATGTTGCTGATAGCTGTCCATGTAATGCAGCACAGATGCACAGAATTACACAGGGTACGGGTCCATAGCACTGCATCCACATCACACCTCCGCACATGACGTATGTGTAATGGGTACTGGCAATTGTTGCGGTCAAGGGATTCTGGATATGTAGATTCTGTGCTCGGTGTTGTTTCGCAGGCAATCATTCTACCCGCCCTGTGGGAGGGATTTCTGCGTAGCACCTGCCTTACTCTCCGCTAATAATGCAAACCATACTCCGGAGAATGCTAAATGTAGGTGTGGAATGTGTACAGCCCTATAGTAGTGTCCAGTAGGCAATTGTCATGGATGGACACCCGTATGGCCAGGATGGCACCCACAACTGCAAACCGGGTATATGACATAGCCGCGGTAAGGCATGACACAGGAAATACACATAGGGACCACAGTTGACATTCCACATACAGAGCCGGACTCTCGTGCCAACACCGGCGTACACAGCACTCAGTCTGCCAGCAACAGACTGAGGAGCACCCGCTACCGTACAGCGGAACAGATGTGCGACCTGTGGAACACATACTAATGGCACACACACAACGTCACGTGGGATGTGTAAACTATGGCATTCCCACCTACGAAGACAACATGGTTACATGAATGCATAGGTAAGCAACATGTTCTGGTGGTGTTATATTGGAAATATAGTGTCGGATATGTCCCATTGGGATGTCTGAGGTTTATATGAAGCAGTTGGTAACCACCATCTTTGGATGTATGTCATTTCTTCACAGTACTAACGCAGCGGTTATGTAGCACCATGTGGAATGGGTAGTCAAACAGACATCCGCGATTGGGAACATACACCAGCAGTGAAAAGCACTGGGCAGGTGGACACAGTCCAGCAACATCTAACTTGACAAATGCACATCGGTGTCCATTGTAGGACCCAAAAATTCTGTTCAGAGCATGCCTGCTAGCTTCCTGCATTACTCATGTGATCTAATTGTCGTCACCACGTCACAGGTACACATAGGCGCAAGCGTGTTCAATGTTGATGATAGCTGTCCATGAACTGCAGCACACATGCACAGAGATACCCAGGGTATCGGGTCCATACAGCTGCGTCCACATCACACTGCAGCACACATGAAGGATGTGTAATGGGTACTGTCCACTGTTGCAGTCAAGGGAGTCTGGGTATGTAGAATCAGGCCTCGGTGTTGTTTAGCAGGCAATCCTTTGTCCGCCCGTGGGAGGGGCGTGTCGTAGCACATGCGTCACTCTCCGCTAATAATGCACACCATACTCCGGGGAATGCAAAATGCAGGGGTGAAATGTGTACAGCCCCATACCAGGGTATAGTAGGCAATTCACATGGATGGACAAGCGTATGACTAAGATGGCACACATAAATGCAAACCCGGTGGAATTACACTGCCGTAGTAAAGCATTACACAACTCATACACATAGGGACTACAGTCGACATTCTCCATACAAGAAACACAGACAACCAGCCGATGAAGTCCAAAGCAAAGACGAGGTACTGTAGGGACCGTCAGTGACCAACCAGAGCACACCAAGAATTAAAGGCAGTCACCATAGTGTATTGGAGCACACTTCGTCTGCTTCATAAGCAGACTTATTCAGACTACATACAATGTAGTCCAACCTACTAAATTTACAAGCATTAATTGGTTGGTACATTAGATGTGCTAGGTACTAATTACATGCCTTAAAGGCAGACAAGCGAACAAACCTTACTTGGGTTACACATCCCACACAGTGAGGACAACAGACATTGCTTCGAAAGGTACAGTATTCATCGGAAAATGGAAATATATGTACATATATGAAACATGAACCAACATAAAATGTTTTCCAAATGTCTGACTGTGTAAGCTACATGTATATGTCCTACGGATTGTGCCAATATATTAACAGAACTGCAGACACCTAGTAATATGAATGAACCATAATATATACACATAAACCGTATGAATATGAGTACTGTAAAATAGACCAGCGAAATGTAAAGATTCACAATGTGCTAATGTAACATTCATTTAGAAGGTTACAGAAATAAATCAATCAGACATCCATGTGTAAATACTAACAGAAGGCCAGCGAGGTGCTTGCCCTCACATGTACTGGGATGTTGTTCCACAGCATAGTGAGTGTCTGGGTGATGAATCCGTCCCAACAACACGTTCGATTAATGACAGTGTCAAGGTGTACGTCAGCTGCCCTTGTGGTTCTGAGGGATTTACCTTATTGACGTGAAGCATAGTCATCAGATCTGGGTTCGACCTAGCCGTGCATGCCAGGCACGGGTCACCTCTGGGCAAGTGGTATGCAATTGTATACAGCTGGAATCCTTTCAGTTGGTCAGTATAACACATATACCTGAGACCCTGCATCCGTTTGTCGAAGAACTGTTGGTGCCTTTCCAGCTGCTGCAGGTGTTGGGTCAGATACATTCTGAACGGGGCATTGTACCCAATCATAGGTCTATTGGTGATGAGTACAAGGGGACAATGACCTCCCCTGATCTAGATGTGAATCCCTTCATGATGATGTGGCCAATGTGGAAGGTCTACACAACTATGTTAGCAACATGTGTGTCTAACGAACGGTTAACAACAACACGTGTCCCCAGATCACTGGTAACCCCCTCCGTGTTCAGTGGACTGCCACCTATATGGTAGCTCGGGGTAACCTTGTTCATCCCGAAGGGTATGCCTATGCATTTCCTGGCATTTAGCTGTAGGACATGTCTCTGGTACCACTTATCCACATCTGTGAGGCACTCCTGAAGGATATCTGTGTCAGATGTGTGTCTGACCTTGGCATCCGGTTTGCAGTCGTATGCAAACATTTTCACCCATAACCCCCCTGTGTGTGCGTGTACATTGGAAATGTAGAAGCTGGAAATAGTGGACCCAGGACTGAGCCCCATGGGACACCACCTGTGACTGGCTGTGAGTATGACATGGCGCCAGCAACTATGGCCATGTGTGTTCTGTGACCTAGCCCGTTTGCAAACCATAGAGGCGATGTATGGATTACATTCAAGATGGCGGGTTTATCAAGTATACCCGAGGGGTATTGTGTCGGCGGCCTCTGCCGGGTTGAGGTAGGCTGTATGGACTGGTTTACCCTCAGCAATGGCCTTGGTGACTGATTCTACAAAGTGAAACACGTGTAAAGGGCATGATCTGACTATGACCAAGCTAAACTGGGTTGTATCCAAAGTATCACGGGTCCCCTATGTCCTAATCTATGTGTCCCATTATGATCCATCTCCATGGCTTTGCAGATAAGGCTTGTCAAAGTAATGGTATGGTAATACCAGGGTCAGTGGAGGCACCATCTATGTGGAGTGTGACTACAATCGCCCTGTGCTACTACTCAGGTATGTATCCTGAGGTGAGGTTAGGATTACACAGCTGTCCGAAGTGTGGGTTAAATTCCCCATAGAGTTCCCGGAGTGCACAGCTGGGACACCATGTGGACCCATGGATGTTGTGTTAACTGCCTTGGGGCTGGATGTGGGTAATGCTGGACATACCAGCGGCAGGCGTGCCACGTTCCGAGTCCGATGCCCAAGGGACCACACACATAGCCGGCCTTAGGCATAGGCCAAGTAGGTAGCCGTCTAGGGTGTTGCTCTACTCGGGGCACCTTTCCAGACTCTATTTGGTGTAGGTAGACCAGGAGGGTGGTAGCGGGTGACGTATCGGTGGCAACCTCTGCCTAGGTCACCACTTACCCTAAGGCCACTCTTCCCGTGGGTAATACAGCAGTACCCACACCCAGACGCGGGTCATCGCTAGGGTCATTGCTAGTATGGCACATCATCTACGTAGGGAAGGAAACCATATATCCCCAGACATAATGGCACAGCATAATGCCTGTTCGCCGGCCAAAGGCAGACATACGTCACCCGCGTCGGTGCGGACGTACTGCGCGAGATGTCCGTTAACAATGCCGACAATGTGTCGCTTTGTGAAACAAACTCCACAGAGACATTCAATAATAGACAATGACGGACAACCCGATGTCCTCGTGTCTGAGCTGTTCAACCTGTTACGCCATGTTAAATGTGTGTAGCACAGCGGAACAGGGCCAAAAAAAGCAACGGACATGTCTGTGGCTCAGTGAAAGTCGTCACGCAATGTTAAACCCTTGTAATATTGCGACACAGCCCATACATACGGAGGGTTAGTAATGGCAGTAGGTTAGTTCGATCAGACCGTGTGCAATTAGTATAACGAGATCTACAACGGATACACGGACAATCGGCGCCCACGGTTAAGACTAATTGGGGCCGTGACATGGTAGCATGAACACGGACAAAAGCGTGCCCATGTGACTCATCTAACATTACGTACAGGGTCAGAGGCGGTCCCGTACAGTGGGCGGACAACACCAAACCCAAAGCACCACAGCAACACCCTGACAATCGAAGGCCTGTATGCATATGGGATATAAGCAGCTGTCATCTGAACAGCCCTGTGGTGACGACATATGCATCTTGGGCCAAGAGCGAGGAGGAATTAGGAATGTTCAACATGCAGTACCGCACCTTTCCCAGCAGGGGAATGGATGCCTGTGACGTGAGTGTGTGCGGGGGGGGGGGTGATATGTAAATGTACATAGGTACCGCGGGTATGCATATTAATGACAGCGAACAGCTAACGTGCACTGGTCACAGTAAGTGTCAAACGTGACTGCAGTCACGTTGGAATTATGACTATAGAACATATAGATGTGCACGTGTACGTAAAGCGTCCATGCTGCAAAGACTGTTACATTTATAAAGCTGTAAGTGCTTTCTGCACCGTCCGTCAACGGATCAGACATATGTTACGGAATAGTCACAAGTAGCATAAAACACGTAACCACACAGACACTGTAAACATATATAAGCGGAATACGGAGATGCGTAATGCGGCGTCGCGTAACCCACAATCCGGACATGCGGTATGCGTGTGCGTGTGTGATCCAGTGGAACCAGGGAAGGTTCACGGATGTCTCCTCCACTGCGTTTACATTCATAATTGTCAAATACATGCTTAAATAGTACCTATTGATTCCATGCTTTGTTATCGTAATGCTACTAATATACACATCGATATACAATAACCTGATCAACACACTACATTCTAAGGTGCACTCTCACCAATTATCAACTATGTGTCCGGATACTGATTGTATTTACCAATATTGTAGATATATTAACACATTGTTGCCGTATTATTGTTTCCATGAAGTAAGGCATGCAACACTGATATGTATATGTCACGTTATAATCAAGACTTGGAGCACTGTCCACCTAACTATGAGCAGGTTTATTGATTAATTCACTTTAAACCGACTCTGAAGGAAGTGAATTAGGGCCGACTATGTCATGACATCCGTACTCCGACGGTGCCCCATGTTAGTAGTTGAGAGAGCTCAGTATCCCTTCACTGTGGAGTCTATCGTATTTGACAGTGTCTGTTTCAGCCGATATATGTTCCATAATGTCGTTTATGAAGATGGGCAGGGCCTTAAGGTTTGCTGTATTTACGCATACTATGCGTGGATATAGATAGGGCATGTCATACAAACGATGGGTAGTCAAGCAGACATCCACGGCTGGGGAACATACAGCGGCAGTCAATACCAATGGCCAGATGGGGACAGTCAAACACGTTCTACACTTTACAAATGCACATCGGTGTCCATTGTAGGACTCCAAAATTACGATGTCTGCGCCGTTATCCATCGAGATCGCCAATCAGAGTAATAACCGTGACTACGGCACAGCTGAACATATGCACCACCAAGCGTGTTTAAGGTTGATGATACCTGCCCATCACATGCAGGACATATGAACAGAGGTCCCCAGACTGCCGTGTCCATACATGTCGTCCATATCCCAGTTCCGCACACATGAAGGATGTGTCATGCGTACCGTGGGGGGTTGCAGCCCTGGTATCCTGGGTATGCAAAATGGGTCTCGGTGTTGTTTGGCTGATAATCCGTTGTCACGCCCGTGGGAGGGCTGCGGGTACAGGTCGTGCCTTAGTCCCCAGTAAGGATGCAAAGCACCCATAGGGTAATGCTAAAGGCATGTGTCAAATGTGTTCAGCCCTACATCAGTGTCCAGTAGGCATTTCCCAAGGATGGACAAGCGTCACGGACAAGATGGCACCCATAATAGCAAGCCTGCTGGAATCACACAGCCGTAGTAGGGCATGACACAGGACATAAAGATGGAAACAGCAGTACATACACCCC
Source organism: Protopterus annectens (assembly GCF_019279795.1). Classification (NCBI taxonomy): domain Eukaryota; kingdom Metazoa; phylum Chordata; order Ceratodontiformes; family Protopteridae; genus Protopterus; species Protopterus annectens. Next base: position 1,632,279,099 of record NC_056739.1, on the reverse strand, counting down.
GTAGACATCCATCCTGCCATGCGAATCCCAGCGTACACAGCAGCGAAGGTGCTATCCAGTATGTGGGGATCACCCGCCTCCACTCGGCGGAACATACCTGCGACCTGCGGAACACATATTAATGGCACACCAACAACGTCAAGTAGGAAGGCCATACTATCGCTAAAATATGGAGTTCACACACATAACCGACATACTGTCATGAATTCATAGGTTCTACATGTACCGGCTGTGTTATACTGTCGATTCAGTGGCGGATAGTTCACAGTGGTACCTGTGAGGATTATGTAAAGCTGTTGCCAACCTGCAGGACTACAGTAACACCCTCTGGGTAGATTGTGGAAGGACACGGGTTACGTAGCACTACATAATATGGGTAGGCGGACAGACATCCGGGAATGGGGAACATCTGGCGGCAGTCAGACCCACTGGCCGAATGGACACAGTCCAACATGTCCTAAACCTTACATATGCACATCGGTGTCCATTGCAGGACCCAAATATTACTCCTTAAGTGAGTGTGAGCAACATAGTGTGAACGGAAGAGGTGACAGCCGTGACTACGGCACAGGTAGATATGTGCACCACAGGTGTCTTCAAGGGTGATGACAGCCGTCCATGAAATGCAGGACATATGAATAGGACTCCCCAGGCTGCTGCATCCATACGGGTACGTCCACATCCCATTTCCGCACACATGAAGGGTGTGCAAGGGGTACTGTCGACGGTTGCAGACATGGTATCGTGGGTATGCATATATGGGTGTCGGTGTGGATTGGCAGATGATTCACCATCCGCCCGTGTGCGGGATGTGGACATAACACATCGTTACTCCGCAATACTAATACCGATCATCCACGGAAATGGAGAATGCAGCTGTGAAATGTTGACAGCCCGATACTAGTGTCCAGTAGGCGGTTCCATGGATGGACAAGCGTGCGGCCAAGATGGCACCCATAGCTGCCAACCTGGGGAATCCACAGCTGTTGCAAGGCATAACCCAGGGAATACAGATCACGGTGTACAGTACACACACCCCATTCAAAGAAAGGCCGCTGGGCAGATACCGTCGTACACAACACACCATGTGCCAGCACATCTTTGGGGATGACACGGCTTCTATACAGTGGAACAGATGGGTCACCTGTGTAAAGATACCAATGGCACAATCTCCACGTCTGCTGGGAATGACATAGGATGGTCAAACTATGGCGTTGACACCAAAGAAAGACATCCTTCGGTGAATTAATAGGATTGATGTCAATACAACATGGCAAACACCCAATGAACAGGGAAGACTTGCTGGCACCCTATGGCCCCAAACAATGTCACACATAGGTAGATGGAACAGTCAACATAAACATTTCGTCCACGACAGGTGCATATGGTATCCAAAGGTACTTCATAGACATGTATGCGCTATCACCCGTTGGCCCGTGAGACTTACACATAACATGGACGTATCCAGGCTTTAAATGTCCACCCTTACACTTCCATTTGTCACTTTCCATGCGAGCAATGGGGATGTAGCCACAGCATAGAAAGCAGAGACGTACTGCTAACGAAACACACACATGTCACCATCACAGAAAGCATACTATGAACACCGTATTACATGATGTTATGCGATGCAACACAAACAAACCGGAAACATGCAGCAAGAATAGTCACCGTGGTTCGACACAACCCAAGTCTTACGTAACATTTGAACAGTTCATGAAAACATGCAGCGTTTTCGTTGTTTCCTAGCGTGTGCAGGAAATATGCTATGTCTCTGAATGTTCACAAACAACAATGTGAGTCGAACATGATTTTAAATATCACACTGTTGATTGTGAACACTGTAACAATTTGCTTATTCAGATGTATGGTGAAAGCAGCGGAAACACACACACACTTTCGGAAGGGCCGGAGATGAACCTCGTCTATTTACATGAACTCAGTACAGTATGAATCAATTACACAGCGCTACCGAGTTAACTGGCGTGGCGCTGTCGAAGGCATACATGTAGGCTGCTGGCGTCACCCGCAAGACAATAGTTGGCAATAGCCAAGGCATGTGTTGCGGGCGTCTAAAAGCATAATCAGTCGCAGAGGCAGCTGGAAACACACACACACACGGAAGGGGCGGGGGCGAACCTCGACTATCTACATGAACACACTACTGTATGAAGCATTTACAGAGCAGCTACCGAGTTTGCTAAACAGGCGCTGTCACAGGCATACTTGTAGGCTGCTGGCGTCAGCCGCCAAGACAATAGTTGGCAATAGCCAAGGCATGTGTTGCGGGCGTCTAAAAGCATAATCAGTCGCAGAGGCAGCTGGAAACACACACACACACACACACGGAAGGGGCGGGGGCGAACCTCGACTATCTACATGAACACACTACTGTATGAAGCATTTACAGAGCAGCTACCGAGTTTGCTAAACAGGCGCTGTCACAGGCATACTTGTAGGCTGCTGGCGTCAGCCGCCAAGACAATAGTTGGCAATAGCCAAGGCATGTGTTGCGGGCGTCTAAAAGCATAATCAGTCGCAGAGGCAGCTGGAAACACACACACACGCTGCGGAAGGGCGGGGGCGAACCTCGACTATCTACATGAACACACTACTGTATGAAGCATTTACAGAGCAGCTACCGAGTTTGCTAAACAGGCGCTGTCACAGGCATACTTGTAGGCTGCTGGCGTCACCCGCAAGACAATAGTTGGCAATAGCCAAGGCATGTGTTGCGGGCGTCTAAAAGCATAATCAGTCGCAGAGGCAGCTGGAAACACACACACACACGGAAGGGGCGGGGGCGAACCTCGACTATCTACATGAACACACTACTGTATGAAGCATTTACAGAGCAGCTACGAGTTTGCTAAACAGGCGCTGTCACAGGCATACTTGTAGGCTGCTGGCGTCAGCCGCCAAGACAATAGTTGGCAATAGCCAAGGCATGTGTTGCGGGCGTCTAAAAGCATAATCAGTCGCAGAGGCAGATGGAAACACACACACACACACGCTGCGGAAGGGGCGGGGGCGAACCTCGACTATCTACATGAACACACTACTGTATGAAGCATTTACAGAGCAGCTACCGAGTTTGCTAAACAGGCGCTGTCACAGGCATACTTGTAGGCTGCTGGCGTCAGCCGCCAAGACAATAGTTGGCAATAGCCAAGGCATGTGTTGCGGGCGTCTAAAAGCATAATCGGTCGCAGAGGCAGCTGGAAACACACACACACACGGAAGGGGCGGGGGCGAACCTACGACTATCTACATGAACACACTACTGTATGAAGCATTTACAGAACGCGCTACCGAGTTTGCTAAACAGGGCGCTGTCACAGGCATACTTGTAGGCTGCTGGCGTCAGCCGCAAGACAATAGTTGGCAATAGCCAAGGCATGTGTTGCGGTGCGTCTAAAAGCATAATCACTCGCAGAGGCAGCTGGAAACACACACACACACGGAAGGGACGGGGGACGAACCTACGACTATCTACATGAACACACTACTGTATGAAGCATTTACAGAGCAGCTAACGAGTTTGCTAAACAGAGCGCTGTCACAGGCATACTTGTAGGCTGCTGACGTCAGCCGCAAGACAATAGTTGGCAATAGCCAAGGCATGTGTTGCGGACCGTCTAAAAGCATAATCAGTCGCAGAGGCAGATGGAAACACACACACACACACACACACACACACACACACACACACAGACACACAGACACACAGACACACGGAAAGGACGGGGGACGAACCTACGCCTATCTACGTGAACACACTACGGTATGAAGCATTTACAGAGCAGCTACCGAGTTTACTGAGCAGGCGCTGTCAGGAGAGCATACTCCCTCGTGAGTGGTATCATTTGCAAAGGCAATCGCCCGCTCGGGTGTTCGGACAGCGTCTTGATCACGCATGATCTGTTACCAGCCAAGGTCGCCGTACAGTAACTGCGTTAGTGCTGCAGTCGAGAATAACAAGTAACTACTGATCAGTACATCACTGCATACTGGGCATGCTCAGACACTTAGACTCGGCACAGGGCAGACATGCATACACATGTTGCGACGGCATGGGTGGCGTAATGTGGACCGTCGTGTGTGTCCAGCCACACAACAGAAACCTGGCCATGCCACAGACGTGGCCGTTGCGTAGGGGATAGAGGCATGCACCCGGGGTATTACTGCAGACGGCTGCGGTGTGCACTGTGCTGTGTGTGTATCTACACAGCTGCCTACTGGGCATGCTCAGACACTTAGCGTCGGCACAGATCAGACATGCATACACATGGTGCGGCGGCATGGGTGGCGGAATCACGGACCATCCTGTGTGTCCGGCCACACAACAGTAACCCGGTCATGCCACAGACCTTGTTGTTGCTGCGGGGAATATGTAGGTGCAATTAACCATGTGTAGGACTGGCCTACAGTTTGTTGCATGCTACAGACAACCCTCACAAACACAGGATACCTTCACAGATGTCCTGAGGACACTGGTGGGTGGGCATGCTCTCACAACAGCACCGTTTGTGTGACATGAACCACCCATGCATAGCCTGGGAACATTACCCATGGCGCAACACAGTACGCCAGCAGTCACAGGTGTTCACACACCTGGCCACTGTTAAACAGCCATGCACCATACATACCAGGGGGGGGGGATGTCTGACAGTTCTGCCCATCACGCATGGTGAGGATAGGCCCCACACAGGATGTACAGCCCTCAATGGTGATGCAAGAACGTATAGTGGATCCACTGGTCATCCACTCACTGTAACCAACACCAGCATGGGGGACCTCAGTGATGACCTCTCCACAGAAAACCACACACATCATATGACCGGTGTGGTACCCTACATGTCCTCCATGCCAATGTTGAACAGAGGCCAGACCGGAATACACCTACCGAATGCCTTCCCTGACCACCCACATGCATGTCTGCAACAGGCAAACATGATGACATCAGGACCTTGTCCACCACAGGTAGGCACATGGTGTGGTGGACCGCAGCCACTGACTACCTGTACATCAACAGTTGGAGCTACTACATGGCAGGGCAATGACAGTACCAGGGAAACCATCACCCATTCATACCGGCGTCACCATACGGCCCCACATACCAACATCCAGGTCCGCTCGTGGGAGTGGTACTGCAGAGGGCACATGAGACAACCACAGGGCCTTCCCTAACTGTGGTAAGGACATGGTTGGGGGCACACTGACATGCCTGGAAATGGTCCAGAATGGTACAACAGTCACTGCACCCACAGACATTGTCTGCATACCACAGGACATGTTCCATGCATACCCCCCCCCCCCAACAGGGAACATATCCATCCCACCAGAGTGTATCCTCCAAAACATGTCATATGGCCTGGGGTGATCCCATATCTCTATGGCGTTTGACCGTCAGCAATGGGCACCGATGGTTTCCCTGGCTGTGTGCTACCCATCCTCTTTGAGGCCCTCGGCCCACACATGCGGCCACTGTGTCATGTTAGCCTTACTATGGGCTATGTCCCCAATGGATGCCATATGGCATCTGTGGTCCCACTATGCCAGGGTAGTGCTCCTATGGACTGTCAACAGCCACACCCTATGCGCTTGCCAAATGTTGACTGCCAGGCTGTGTGGAGGTCCATACAGGTGGTCATGGTGACAGATAGCGGTGTACAGCCAATGCGGGAACATACCGACAACTACATAGTCAAGTCGCGGATCCTGCCTCCCGAACCTGCTCGTCCAGTCTGGAGTGTTCACCAAGGCCATTGATGGGGATATGTGGGTTTGCACACAGTAACATGACCTGCTGGGGCGTTCAGAGCACACTACACATGGGACCCATGTAAAGGCTCGCCAGCATACATGTGGGGACATATGTCACCCGATGCTTCTCACACAGGTTGGAGGTCACACCACACAGGGTTGGTGCTGAAGGTGCTTTGTCACACTCATATCTGGACCCAGTGGAGGCCACAGGGCTCACTCCTGTGCACCCTGCCAGATAGCATCCGACCTTCAATGTGCATGCAATCATAGGGGATTGTAGCAGACAAGGTATGCAGATGACTACGCACCGGCCAACATACCCAGCACCCCATGTTAACGTACATCCACCTAGGGCGTCATAGACATGGCTGACTGGTGCCAGAGCCATGGCCTGCTAACATATGCCAGAGAAGGTGCAGCCCTACCCAGTGTGAAGAACATGTTAGTCCCAATTTCACATGTAGGTGATGCGCCATTAAAGATGGTGGACATGTTCAGGGTAATGGCTACCACACCTGTTGGCAACCTCTGTCAACACACACAATGGCAATGTGGGTGTGAAGACATTCCATTGTGGCCTCCTGGTCTGGATGGAATGGCAACCACATCAGGGGTGTTCATTGTACCCCTGTACACATCACACACCAGTGCAATGACTGCGTACAATGGCACATGTGGCCTGTAGCTAACCTGATGCCTGCAGCACTTTCGGAAGGACATAAGCGTTCCACAAGACGGGGATGACACAGCTAGGGCATGTGTCACAAGGTGCACGGCCAAGGGGACACTGGCTGTGGATCTCCACAGCACAGCTGCTCCGTGGTGCTCTGTGCCCGACATACACGGCCATGTCTGTCCTGGGTGACATGGGCACATTCCACCTCCCAGGCCCCATGCGAACACGGGCACAGAAGCGACTGTCAGACACCTCAACCCAACGATGAGTGGGACGTGCTGGGGGAACAGGGTAGCGGCCAGACACACACTACAACACAGGGAGGGGTGCCAGGCCATGTGAAGGAAAGGCCCTGACTGCCTTTGTCCAGGACTGCTACTGTCGTGTGGATGTGTGCCTATAGTTAGTCGCCAGTCAACCTCTGTGTGTCACTGCTAGACCAGGGACTGGTGACTGATGGATATGGCATCACCATCCCTGGGGGTGTTAGATGCCACACACAGTCATGCTAGGTCCACACATGTCGTAGGGCACATATCCTGTCACGTTCATGTGTGCCTATGTACCTATGTAGGGGTCCATGCCAGATGTGGGTAACTGTGCTATGCTGATTTTGCCAGACATGCCTGTGGGTACACCACGACTACCGTGGGGAACTAATTACAGTGCTCCCAGTAGGCGCGTGCAAGTACACCATCAGTATCATGCGGGTTAACTGCACCGACATGGTGCTACACATGTAACCACCACACATACTGTGTACACATATCAATGAATGCTGCACCTGTCCTGCATGGTATGTCTGCTGCATGATGTCCGTGCAGAACACACATCACATACACACCTGCCACCAGCCATACACACACACCACAACATACACAGCACGTACTATGCGGACACAGGTATCACATACACCTCTCACTATCGTGTCCACCCTGTGCATCATAATATGTCAGCTTAACCGTGCATTGATGGTGTGGCTCACAGTTATCGCGGCAGAGACTTAATCATTTGCACAGGGTGATATGTGTGCCACAGGCATGGGCTGTACCAATGGATGACATCATGTGTGTGTGTAAGGGCCAGTGCATTGAGTGGGCATGACTATGTAGATTGCATGTGGGTGTGGTGGAGCCCTACAGTTGTGTCTGCTGTGTGTGGGTGTGTGTGTACACAGTTCAGTCATCTGTGATGCCTACACGGGGTATGCTTGGCAGCCCCTGACTGTACAGTGCAGGTGTTATGGCTCACTGTGTCTGCGGGTGGCGAAGTGACCCGCGCCTGCCTGGGGTCGCAGACGCGACCGGGTGGAGGTACAGACTGTCCACTCTCCGATGTCACATGTCCGCTGGAAGCGTGCCCGCGGCGGGGCCGTCCAGGGCCGCGTCCACGTGGCCTGCTCTGTCAGGTGTGGATGGTGTGGTAGCAGCTGCAGTGCTACTGCTACCATCACTGTCTGTGTGGGCATGGGAGGTGGCGCGCACGCTGACCTGCTGCAGGTGGTGTTGCTGGCACCGGCCGCGTGCACTATGCCTCACCCTACCTGGTGTTCCTGCACGGTCGCTGCGGCTCAAGGATGGCCAAGCAGCGGTCGATGAGACCAGCCATATCGCCCAATCTCCTATCCAGAACATCGGCAAGATGCTGTTGTGCATTCGCCAATGCCTGGATGCTGTCATTTAAGTGCGGATTGCAGACCTCTGCAGCCTCTGCCCCTCCTGGTTCTGCCGTTCGGCGCGTGCCTGCGCCGCCATTACAGTCTGGAACATGCGTCTGGTTATACCAGCTGCTGCACCTGGGCGGCAGGTGTATGTCTGGCGGTGCTCCCCTACGGGCAGCCCCTGCCACATGCCTGCGTGGCACTGCACCAGCACTTACACTGGCAACATCGTGTGTCCCCACACCCTCTGCAGCCACCACACATTCCTGCTCGGGGACAACAGTCGCTGACTGACCATCATCTATGGGCAATGGTGTTGGGGTATGTGTCGGCATCTGAACTGTGTGCAGGGATGAAAAGGGCGTATGTGTGATGTTCTCCAGTGGCACAGTCTCTGCCTGTGACGACCCTGCCTGTGCCTCATGCACATGCTCATCACCACTAGTATCTGTGGGGACACTAGCATCAGATTGACCGCGGGAGGGTAGCATAACAACAGCACCTGTCAATACAAAGACATACCATCGGTTACAATACAGACACACACACACACACCCACACACACACACACACACACACACACACACACAGACACACACACAGACACACACACAGCATGCATGTGATTATGCAGGTGGCATGCAGCATTCACACAACACAGACCAGTGAATGCAGACCAGACATTCTTAGTGGCAATATGTACACTGCCCTGGTGGGGACAGTACAACAGGCAGGTGTCATTTAGTAGGCATGCAGTACACACATTCATGGTAGTTTGCATGCATCAGCGTGATACACCGTGTGGCCACGGGCAAGTTGGGAGTACACATGGCTGGCAACAGTATGTAATGTACAGCGCAAACATGTGCGGTATCATGTGGACGTGTGAAGATGGTGTCCCACCGCATGCACCACATCATGATGGCTGTCATGGTGCAGTGTTATGTGTACAGTGTACAGATACAATGTATGTGTAACAGTGATGTCTGTGTAGGTACGTTTGCTGTGAGCTGTGTGCATAGCTGTATGGTGTGTGGTGCGGCCTCTGTGCCACTGCACAGTAGCAGGACACAGCTATGTGTCTGTGCGATCGCGTGACCTGGGCGCATTACAATGCCATGTCTGTAAGCCAGTTCAGCTGCTCAGCAGCACATATATGGTGAACATTGGAGGCACCTGTAGTAGCTGAGGAGAGGAATGTCATGTCACTGGTGTACTACATCAGATGTCCGGGGGTCCACTACATTGATGAACCCACTATGTGTGTACAGGGTGCAATGGTGAGTACCCACTGTGGATGTGCTGTGTGGCAACATGCCTGTAGGTATCAACCATGGCCTTGTCTTTCTGACTCATTGACAATTGTGTGTGGTAGACATTGTGCACACGGCCCTGTGGTGGCCCATGTGACATACACCCATACTAGTGTGGCGTGTCACATTCTCTGGATATGCTGACAGTGTGTATGTCTGCTATGTTGTGCATAGGTCATATCATGGTGTGACAATGCTGCAGCCAGACATCCACGTGCATGGGACATGGCATGCGCCATGTCTGGCGATGTGCACCCGATGCAGGGGCATGGGTCACATTGGTAACACCTGTGCTCTGGCCAGATCACAGCTCACTCTGTGGTACTGTGTCCATACTGCGGTGGCATACCAATGCATACTACACATGCAGCCATTGTGTAACACCTACACCATTGTATGCATAGCTGAATGCACGTAACACACCAATTGGTTGTGTGGTGTCATACCACTGTCTGATAGCAGGTGTGTCTACTGTACATGGGTGGTGTGTATGTCGGGTGGTGCGAGCTGTATACCGTGACGGGGTCACACACAAGTGAGCATGTCATGCCTACACACATGGGGAATATCAATACAGCAGAACATGCGTTTGACTGGCAACAGACTCACCTGCAACAGACCCTTGGCCTTGCGACACGCCAGACGTACCTGTAAAGGCATTACACAAAGGTATACACATTAGCCATTACTATCTCCACGGTCAGCACTGTGCATGACACATCATGCATGTGTGTGGTTGCATGTGCTATGCACATGTCTCTAACACAACATAGCATACAATGGTTTGCATCTTGTGTGGCCATATACCTGGCATGTATTGCTATATCATGTGTTGTACTATGACACCCACACCCACGTCGCCTATCATACAAACATGCAACACTGACTTACCAGGCAGCTCCAGGCTCATAGCTCGGGAGACACCCACCTCCACGATGGTCGCAGGTGTTTCTGCGTGTTGTTCCGTGGGTGTCCCCAGACTAGCCAGGAGCTCCTCCGTAGCTGTGAGTGGGGGCTGTGTTGGTGGCCCACCACCTGTCCCACGTTGTTGCCTGGCGATTGCAGCGGCACGCTGTCTTGCATGCGGATCAGGTCTGTGCAGTGCCTGCGGATCTGTTGGTAGCTGCGGTTGTTTACGCCCACGCTGTTCACCCTCCTGCACAACTCCTCCCACATCTCCTGCCGTTCTTGTGCCTGCTGTGGCACATGGCTAAACAGGCCGTTCTAGTTACTCTGGAGGTATGGTATGATGACCTCGTCCTCCTGTCGGCTAAATGGTGGAAGCCGGGATCGTGGCATTATCTGGAAGACATAATGATGGTGGCAAGTCACATTCACACTGCTGTGCTGGCATACTGTTGGAAATGCATTGCTATGACATATGCGACATCTGCACAGTGATCTGTGAAGGGCATCGTGGCGGTGACACAGCCGATGTTGTGGCTTCACACCATTGAGCACTGGGTGTCACATCATATCTGTGTGCCACCCCATCACACTGTGCCGCACCATGTAGATGTTAGCCTGCCATGGACATGTGTACCTGGCTGCACCTATGTCCATATCAGTTGGCATATGTCCCCATGTGTCGTCTGTGCTACTGTTCACCTGTACACTGTGTATATGTCAGTACACATCAGGTCTGTCTCCTTTGTGATGCGTCAGCAGCGGCACTGTACACATACACATGGACACCTGCACATGCATGTGTTGTGCCATGTACTTCCACACAGCACTGTACGGTGCTGGACAACTTGCCCAGCTCACCTGTGTTGCATTATGTGATACACATGGAGCAATGTGTAACCATGACACATTGGCAGGAAAGGTCATGCATAAGCGTGTACCGCACACATTGTGCAGAGCATCACACAGCACCTGTAACATGACAGGGTGCATCGCCACCACATTACTACTGTGTATGGTTGATAGTGAGAGTGCCTTTTGTCCATTGCACCATGTGGGACCGTGATAGCTCATGCAGCCTTGCTGGTCATCTCTGCATGATATGGCAGGGTATGCCACATACATGGCAATGGGTGTGACCCACTCAGGGGCTGGCCGTGTTGGCAGGGTGGCTGGCCATTGCTTTTGTCATAGCTGTGTGAAAATGGTCGTTCCACATGTTTATCACCATGGTGTGGACACTGTCCTCCAGCGAGGTATGCTGTACGCTGCTTGTTGAGGGTGTGTGTGGTGCATGCAGGTATCACACATCCATGCATACACTGTAGCCCTGGCAGGTGCTATGTGCTGGGATGTTGATCGACACAATGCTGTATGTGTACACACACCGCTATCCCATGCACATGGATATCTGCCTGAACTGCTGTGGGTAACACATATGTGCACATACATTGCCCGCTGCCACCCACATGTCTGCTGCTGCACTACACACCGCCATCCCTCCCTGTGTGAATGTGGTGTTGGCCTCAGCAGAGGTATCCGTGTATGGGGACATGGATGTTCACATAGCAGGCCCACTGATGGTATCGTCCATCTGACCATACACATGTGATGCACCCCTCACACATACGACCCATTCACATTGTTGTTCACAATGGTGACACACCTATATTGCTATGTCGGAGCCATTCACAGACATATATACACAGAGGCATGCCGCCCATCTGTGTCATTGGCGGACTATTGGTGTTGTTTGGCACCTAATGTGTTTGACTGCAGGTGGCGCCAGACCTACTGTGCACATGTCTACATGGTAGGCCTGTTCTCACGGTAGGCATCTGTGATGTGCTGTGCACATCTCATACCTGCACATTTGCTTGTTGTCCATCGGTCCACAGGCCAGTGGTGGGACATACAGGGATGTTGCGGAACATATGTACATGCGACCCTGTACAACTGTGACGCTAGCCTCTCAGATGCTCATGTGTCGTGGTCGTGAACACCGTACACACACATGTGGTTGTGGGCGCCGTCCATACCCATCTCCACCTGTGGGTTGCTATCATCCCACACACTCCTTGTACTGTATGTTCAGGCTATGCAGCTATGTGGGGCTTGTGTGCATACAATATGATACTATGTGCCTTTGCACCCATCACGGACATTGTCACACAGGTACACCGGCAGCCATACACATCGCAGATTGTTGTCAGCATGTCACATGTGGTACACACCTAACACATCTCCTGCGGGACATGGTACTCTGTATGGGCATGTCCAGTAGTGACATACCACAGCTACCCCTACATGACGGCTATGCAGGACATGTCTATGTACATCTACTGTGACATATACACAAGCAATGCCCCCCTACCGACATCACATGGTACTACCTGTGGGGTATGTGTGTCTGCATCCATGCTATGGCCATAGATGACAATTGTACATCTATATGTGCAACATACCTCAGTGGGGGTTGTCATGAGCACATGTTCCATGTGTCAATGCATTGTTCATGTCTGTTTGGCAGTCATTGTTGTGCATGGTTTACATGGCTGACATAGTGTACTGTGTCTGATTCCAGGTACTTCATTGGGCTACCAGCATTGTACATTGCTACAGCACATTCCAGCCATCATGTAGACAGCTTAGATGACAGTGGGAGGTGTTCCGCCATGTGCACATATGTCACCGCGGTGCAAGGGTGACTGACACACATTGTCGGGACTGGGTTCTGACTGCTGTGGATGTGTGTACCGGTGTTGACAACCATGACTGCACCAGATGGTGTCTTCTGGATGTGTGACATTCACAACAAACACCCACATTCACATAGCAGCACATCGTCCACGACAATTGACATTCCTGCCTGAACACTGTATGCGGTATGTTTGTATGACCACTGCATATATCACTGGTGGCCACCAGCATGGCTGCCTACAACAGCAGTGTGTATCCTGTGCAAACATGGGTTACACCAGTCACACCACACCTGTGCCAGCTGGCCCTGTAGTGGGTGACAGTGCAGTTCCATTCATCATGTAACAGTATACATCATGCACCAGTATGTTGCAGACATGTGAGCGGCTGTGCTACTCAACATATGCAGACATGACACATCACCTGGTACACCGTGTCTGCCTTGCCACCTGCTATTGTGAACACCCTGTGATGACATTATGCGGCCCACATGGGCGTGGACATGTGATGGCTCAATGGTGAATTAACCGTCCAGGTGTGTGTCTAGCCAGGTGTCCAGTAGCCACTGGTCTGCATGCAGGGATAGTCTACATTGGCCTACTCTGTCACTGGGACTGTTGACTATGGTCATACTGTTGTTATGCAGGCATGTGCTGTTTGTCCAGTCTGATAGTCGTGTTGAACCACACTACCGTGGCACACATGGCGTGTGGACATCTGGCTAAGGTGTGCAGCCCACATGTACATCTTCTCATGCTATGCTGCCTGTGCAGCGGTGTCACATGTCTGCCTCTGGCAGAGCTGTCACAGGTGGGCACAGCATGCAGTGATGTGTGACAATGCTTACACCCTCCACTGTGCTGTACAGTAGCACTGCACACACAGTACAGCACACATGTCATTTATCTCACGGTGCCTGGGACATGCCTCCATGCCCTACGGCACACCTGCCAGTCAGATTGTACACAGATCATACCTCCCAGTCACATACCTGGACTGCAACACACACAGGTGGGTGGTTCCCAAACCACACCGTGATTTACACACATACTGTATTTTCCCATGACACATTGCATCATAGGTAGTCCATGTTCAGATACCCATGTTTGTGACCAGTACACACATTGTGACCTTGCGACAGTGCAGACACTGTACACCACAGGTTACATGCCAGTCGGGATGGCATGCTGTACATTGCACCTGGGACAGTTGCTACTGCTATGTATTGCGGGCAACAGGACCTTCCCTAGTATGGACTCCCACGTACCCACACATGCTTGGCCATGCAGTACGCATAGCTGGGTGACACATTACACGACACATACCATACCTGCAATACCCTCAGCATGCACCAAACCTCCATTTGTCTGTATGCTAGGCCTACACACCTCCCCCCTCTGTTTGCTGAACATCCGTGCTTACCATCCCTGCTAGCCACACCCTAAGCACACAACCATAGCAGCATGCATGGTACATACACACTACAGCCGGTATTACTGACATCCACTGACAGAGGTAGTTGAGGGCATGGCACCCCATCCGATGGACAGTCTATGTGCCTATGCCAACAGTGATCACAGTGCACTTCTGCTACATTTACACACTGGTAGGGACCATGCTATCCCACACTGACACATGGTGGTGCTGGCACTTTCACAGCCGCATACAGTGGTATTCCTGTTCCATGCACCACGTGCTGTATGGGCACATGTGCAGGCTGTTGCACGGTAGTTTTGTTCACCTGTGTGTTGTGTGTCACTTGACAGTCATGGTGTGTCCTGCTGGTGCATGACATACTCCACAGCTAGCTACCTACACATGACTGCCAGACATTGCAGTGTGGGCCCTCACGCTGTGTGGTGGTATGTCTGTGCTGTTTGACTACATCCACAGTCAATGCTGCATACCACGGTCATGCAGGCATTGGCGACACAGATGTTGCTGGCATCCTGCCTGCCAATGGGGTACCTACCAACATTACACACTCTCACTCACTACAGGGTTCCAATCCTTGGCTGGACATTGTATTAACCCTGTGGACACATACATAGTACTGTCATGCACATGTTATGTCTGGGAACACAGTCCCAATGTCACCTCCAACCGCCGTGGTTGTTGTATCCGCCAACCTGGCTGTTACATGTCTCTGCAGCAGCACCGCGTCAGTGACTGCTAGCCCATTCATGTCGTTGTGCACCCTGACCACCACACTACCACATCTATCACACTACACATGGATGGTACTGCATTGCACGTATGGGGCTGCATCTCTACACCCATGACTGGGCCATTCAGTATGGCACTGGGCCACATCTTGACATACATGCTTCACACACTCAATGACTACCTGCATGCCTTTCCTGGCACCCTTGTTGGGCTTCTGTGCACCACAGCACACCACATCCCATGCTGGCCACCTGTCATATTATTGCATGGGTGGTTGGGGTGCTACAGAGGTATCACATCAGACATGATCCGCTCTTTGCCCTTCAGCACCATTCCACTTTATGCTATTGACAGTGTACACATCCTGCATCACATCATACCGTATGTTTCGGCATGTTACGCCATGTGCCTTCTGTACAGTTCACACAGTGGTGCAGGCATATCATGCTGACTCCGACATTTCAGGGACGTGTGGCATTGCACATTCCTCAGACATGTGGCCCCTCATGCTCTGTATTTGCATTCGTACACTACCTGCTGTCACACAGTACTGTACATGCCTACATATACCACTTCTACATACCTGGCAGCATTCTAGCTCATCCTACTCATGTTGCTGACACCCATACAGGTGTCAGTGTGGCAGATATATCATGTGGATATCATTACATCAGTTACATCACACATAGTGCATACACATCACCTTTGCATACTGACGGTCATGCGGTGTGTATCACATGGATACTGTCCCTATACAGGCATATCACGTTGTACATGGTTGATGTACACACACATGGCCCACATGGTGCTGTGGTTGCCATATTACACCATAAGCGTGGGTACACATGTGCAGGACTACACATGTCTGGACCGTATGTCTAGCTGATACCTTGGGTGCCCTTGTACCTGTGCCATACACACATGTACCGCAGGCCATGTTACAATGACAGATGTGTGGTGTACCTTACACAATTGATACAACGTTACATGTCTCGGTATAGTCATGCTGTGCTCTCTACCCAGCTCAGACAGTTGACATATGCAAATGACAGTCATGTAACACATCTGTGCTCACCTGCATGCCACTGACACAGGGGTATATTGTACTCTGCCATGGGCCATGTTCTCCACAGTACTGATGCATGTATTACTCCTACATGGCGTTTGCTGTGGGCAGGACGGTAGTAGCAGTCCTGCATGTGTGCACACATGCCACATTGCTCAGCCCAGGCGTCTGTGTGACATCCACCGACTGGACACACACCATGCTGTGGGACATAGGTCCTGTGCACATCGCACAGGGGCACACTGTGTCACTAGTCGTGTGATAGCTGCCTTGCTGGTTGGTGACACACACCCATGGTACCACCACAGTGGACATATTGTATAGACATGACAGTTGACATCCAGTTCTGCCGTTCAGTGGACACTACCATGGGGGTGTCAGTACTGTGTACATTGCACATGTGTTTACACGGCCCTGCTGGACATCATTGTGGCACACATTGCACCAGCTATGGGGGGGTGGGACATGGTCACTTGCTGTTACCTCCATTCTGGGTACCTATTCTGCTACTACATTGTCCCATATGTGCAGGCCATACATATCTTGTGTATGTATATTACATTGGCCCATCGCTCCATCATGCATGCTATGCCTGTGGTACTGTCTATGATCTGTGAACATATCCATCATGCCAGCTTTGCATTACACATAACTGACATAGTCGCCCCTACTGCGTGGGATAGGTGCACGTCGTGCGCACATTCCGTATGACATCGGCGGTATATGCCCATGCACATGTGTGCTGTGACACTATGCATACATGTCCTATCCCCTGCTGTGGCACTTCAGTGTTGGCTATCCACTGGCAACATCGGCGTGGGTGGTGGCATTGTTCTGTGTTTGCAACCCCTATGGCAGACCTGGGGTAGGGTTACCACCTGTGCCTCTTTGCAAGGGACAGTCCCTCCTTGGGCAGTTGTGTCCTGACTAATGTATCACAAATGGCACATGTGATGAGATTGTGGGACATCACTATATCCCATTGCTATGTAAGGGTTGCATGACATACTTATTTATGTATGTACATTCCTAACTGTTACAAGACACACAATAAGCAACTGAACTGCTACAAGACTACACATTTCATCATGCAAAGGGTAGGGTGGTAGCCTGTGTACTGACCATGGGTATGTGTCCACCTGCGACATCTGAAGTGTGTCGGCGGTTTCCCACTTTGGCCTTTTGAAAGGGTGGCAAGCCGGCCCTGGGGTGTCAGCGGGTGTTTACCTGTTGTCCCACTGCTGTGCACACGTTCTCCACAGTTGTTGGTATGCTGCGGCGTTTTAGCATTACATATCCAACCTTGGCTCTCTCTGCCTGATGGACAGGTATCTTTACCTACACACACCGTTCACATACTGTACAGATTAGGTCATACGTATCGTCGTACACACCCGTACATGTCGTGGGTTCGACATACCTTTCCGGCCTTTTGTTTTGATTTCGTCTCTATTCCTCTATTCCTCTTTTTCTCGTTGTCTGCGTTCGGTATGAACATACGGTTTGAATATCCAGGAGGTCTTCCTTATATTAAATCGTCGCCTGATGCATGTGGGTTAATCAGGCCAATAGCTGTTCCTCGGTGTGTACTTATGCGCATATCAGCGGTGATCCCCCTTCCTTTCGTTCGTTACGCGTCGGCACTAGGCCATGGTTCTTTCCTCGTGTGGCCGTTGGTTATTTGCAATACCTTCGTGAGGATGGTATGTATTGTATCATGTTTGTGTGACTGCATCCGCTATGTGTGTTGTCGGGTACATTTCGCTGTGGTGTTAGCCGTGGATTGTGTGTGTTGGGTATGGTATTGTGTTCGACATGTGGGTCCCCGTGTCCTGGCGGCGTCTGTCGATGGCGTTGTGCATTCAAATGTTTTACCTGGATGTTATTTTCCTGTACATAGCGAATGCATGGATGCATGGGCCGCTGCTTGTGTTTCCAGACTTGTTGTGGGTATGCGCTGTCATTCACTGCCTGTATGTGTTTGCTACTTTTTTAGCTGTCATACCTTTGATATGTGCAATGTAGTATATATGCGGATGTGGTTGTGAGGGGCGGTGTGTGAGTCTTGCATTTATACATACCAGATATGCTTGTGTGTGTGCTCCATCCGTGCTTAGGGAGCTGCGGGTTACCTGTGTGTTGTTCCGGGAATATTTGTTTTGTTGATGTCGTCTGCTGTTGGTGTCGCCTGCATGTGTGCTTCCTGCACGTATTCCTCCTTCACATCGGTTAGATATCTGCGGATGTTAGTCCGTGCCTACCATCCATTGGCATTTTGTCGCTGATAATTCACGGTGATTGTGGTCCTATACTTGGGGCGGACTGTATGCTACGGTAGCCTCCTATTAGGTGTGCCGCTTGCTTACGTCGCGGTCGTGGAACACACCGCGGTATTTACCGGACGGTGACTGTTCACGATCGGTGCCGGGTTGTCACATTCGTATTTTCGCCGTACATGCCTGATGCTGTGTAGCGTTGCCGACGGACCGTGTGGAGTGTGCGTTATGGCCGCCATGCCTACGGTCGTGGTTTGTACATGCGTCCTTTGCATCTCCTGTTTGCTAGGGCCCTGTGGTACACTTTGGGACATTTGCGCTTTGCATCATTTTACGTCGCCACGTGCATAGCCACTGAGGAGATGTCGGTACTACTTTGTGGGTACTGCTGTACATCGCCTATGGTTCCTGTACTGTATGCCTCCGCCTATTATTACAGTCCGGCTGTGACATGTCACCTTCATACACAGTTTACAGTTGCACACACATTACACACACACAGCGGAACACACGACAGCTTCACCTCACACATACACATATTGCCGCAATGGCTGTCAACCTTCTATTCCGCGAGTGGGGAACACACACAGTAGTAATGTGAAACACATGGGCATAATGTGGAACACATAGTAATGGCATAGTGACAACTTCAGCTAAGTAGGTCATAGGTTGATTATGATATGATGATTTACGTACAGTGAAGAACCTTTAATGACTTACTATGAGTACATTGTATTTACCAGGATGTCATTTATATACATTCCTAACAATGGTTGTTTGAGAGACATTTTCAATGTGGAACTTGGAGGAACTGCGAGGAACATGCACTGTTTTACACCCCAGATGAGGTGCGTTCCTCATAATGTCGTAGACTGCACTGGTATGCTTTCCGCTTTCGCACCGGCGGTTGTACAGAATAGCTACGTTGGCCGCATCGCCGGTGGCGGCGTGTATCTCCGCACTCATGTCCTATGGATATGACACGCACATATGTAGGGTTGCCACCTTTTCAATTGGCCAAGGTGGGACATTTTTAATGCGTCGTCAGGTTTTGCATGCCAACACATACCCACGGCCAGTACAGAGGACAGCGATTCACTTTTTGGCGGAATCTGAAGCTGTAGCATTACAGTTGCTTATTCTGTTTATTATCATATTTAGATGTTTCTTCTACAAAATGACTGTTTTCTGAAACTGATAGCGTAATTGTGGGAAATGGTTTTGTCCTACAATCTCAGGACATTTGCCATTTTGTCATTGTTTTTGCAGGACACAACTGCCCAAAGGTGGACTGTCCCTCTGGCGATGGGACAGGTGGTGACCCTACACTTATCCGTTACTGTACCGTGGACGGTGACCATCCCGACAGCGGATATGTATTGCTGCAGGTTAACATTTCCATGGCTGGCGTTACCTGCCCTGCCCACCCTCCAGGATGATCGGGTTGTCGGTCACTATGTTTAATATGTGGTGATTTCGCGTCTTACTTATCTGTGACCTTGCATCCCTGGGTTCCATATTACCCTGTTGTCCTTTCTATCTGTGTATGCGTAC
This sequence comes from Protopterus annectens, assembly GCF_019279795.1. NCBI lineage: Eukaryota > Metazoa > Chordata > Ceratodontiformes > Protopteridae > Protopterus > Protopterus annectens. Next base: position 1,632,259,013 of record NC_056739.1, on the reverse strand, counting down.
ATATATTTCTACATGTGTACTGATATGTATTTCGGGATCTGTGTATGCAAATGCGTACATGTGTGGTCGACTTGCGCCGATAGTGGCAGCATATGGCTACGCCGTGTGCTGTTGAACGGGCGTGCGTTGTGGTGTTGGCGTTCCATGCTCTGCAGTCTATTGGGTGTGCAGTGTTTGGCGGTGCCTTTGTTGGAGTCACACATCGTCCGCATCACGGTACACATTACGGGCGGACATGTTTGTGTGGCGTCCATTTTACTGTGTGTGCAGGTCAGGAGGTGTCAGTCCATGGGGCCTACACTGTCAAAGTATGTGCTATGCGTTCCCTCTTTGCCAGGCCGTAGGCATATTAGAGTGCGCCTCTGTCTGCCTACTGGGGCTGGCTCAGTGTGTCCGTGGCGGCCTTGCGCCCTGTGCCTGTGCTTGCCCTGGCAGTTGTGGCGGGCTTGGTGGCCCTCCGGCATTATGTCCCTGCAGCAGCTGTTTCCGCAGAATCATATTGTGTAGCATACAACATACTATGAATATGTGGGCACTTGTGCCTGGAGAGTACTGCAAGGCTCCACGGATGTATCAAGCACGGAACCGTGATTTCAACATCCAGAACACACGCTCTATGATTATTCTCGTTTGTGCGTGTGCCTCATTATGGCGTTCTTGCATGTGTGTGTGTGCATTTCTGATGGGTGTCATCAACCACGGCTCCAGTGCGTAGCCAGCATCCCCCACAAGGTGACCTTGTGTGATGTCCCCACTGGCGAATACCTGATACAGCTGCGAGGCATGCCAGATATGGGAGTCGTGGTAGCTTCCAGGGCTGCCAGCACACACATCCATGATAATGCCCTGCGCATTGCACACGACCTGGCAATTGATGGAGGGTATCCCTTGCGGTTTATGTAGCGTCTACCCTGCTCCCCAGGTGGTGACTTGATTTCTATGTCGCGTACAGTCTATCGCACCCAGGACCTCCGGGTATTGTGCCACCACGGTGGAAGCGGCGCATATTGCTAGCCAACTCCTCCTGAGATGTGGGGAACTTTATGTGCTCATGGGCATGTGGTAACATGGCATCCAGGAACTGGTGTAGTACCCTGGATGCTGATGCCTGTGAGATGCCCATTATGTCCCGGTGGGCCTTTGGAAGGTACCTGTAGCCAGTATTCGCAAGCTCACACATACCTTTGTGTCCACTGGGATGGGCTCCCCTCTGTTGTCTCTTGTTCTCAGGCGCGGCCGGCACAGCTCCACGATTTGCTGTAGCGTGTCCCTGTCCACCCTGTAGCGCTCTACTATGTCCAGGTCTCGCAGCCCCTGGTAGGTCACCCTTGCTCTGAACACTCTCCTTCTCCTGTGAGGCCTCACGGTGGTTGTCGGCACCACCCTCCGCAACTCCGTCTGTCTCTGCCACATACCTATGCATCACGGCCACGGCGGCACCCAGCATATACATGTTAAAAGTTCCCCGTCTGTTTACACCCTACGGTGCGGCGTTTGGGAAATCGCGCTGTGTGTTGGGCGCATTCACATTTAGTACTGTTGTGCTGTATACCCGGTGATGTCATTGGGTGTGTCTGTGCGGCCCTATCCATGGATTATTTCCGTGGTTTTACGCTTGCAGCTGCAACGGTACTGCCTGTAGTGTAACATTACAGTTGCCTGCATTGCCTTCGCCTGGCATCTTACATTACTGCATCCTGCCGCACATGGCATATGATGCATTTTATCTGCGACGCGGTTATGCTACATCTGTACTTGGCTGTGCTATTTCGGTTCTTTGCTCTTTGCATTTCTACTACATCCCCTATTATCTTTGCTCTCATATGCCTCCCCTTTCCCGTTCTGCAGGAGTCTGCATGCAGACTTATCAGCTGCCGGCGTTTGCCCTTCCTGCATTGATTGGTGTTAATTGCTCGTTACGGATACATTTACACTGCTTCCGCATTTCCTCGTATTCTCCGCATTACCTTCCTATATCCCTGGTTGTTGGCGGTGAGGCCGTCACATGACTGGTTTCGGGAACGTAGTCATCCTCGTGCACATGCATTTTATGCGCGCATTCTGTACTGTCAGCGCATCTATTTCCTAACCGCCAGTCATGATGTTGTGATGTGCATTGTACAGCCCAGATTTGCTGTCCTCAATATCCTTCCTCCTACGGTGGCACACCCCTGTGTGGTTGACATGTATCTGGTGTGGGCCACTCCTCGGTGTAGTACCGCTACGCCGTTTGCTCCATCCTTACGCTGGCGCCGTTTTTGCGATTCAGTATTATCTGCCTCATTTGCATGGAATTGACTACTAATACCTGGTTACGGCGCCGGACACCGCCTCCACTCCTTGACAACCATTGCGCTGGGGTTGCAGCTTTACATACATACTATGGTGTGTGGTGGCTGTGCAGCTGATTTGTGTTCTAATGCTCTTTTCGGACATTATCATATTATTTCATTGCTTTACAACTTCTGTGCACACATCCGAGGTCTGCTGTTCTTTCTACGTACGTGCCATTTATGTCATTTTTTACATTTTCTGCATATTTTCTTTGGACATTCTCGGTGCCTTTCCACATTGGCATATTGCACCTATATGATACCTGACTTTGACAGCCTTCCGTTACTCCTCCGGTATGTTTGGGTAAATGTAAACCGTTTTTTGGTTTACATTGCCGTGCCTTACGCCTGCGCCGCCGTGGGTCGCTATTGCCCTCATTTGCATGGTGCAATACCGCACACAGTGTGTTTTGCATACCTACGCTGGGGCGGAGACGGTCGGCGCCGCGCCCGGTAGTGCACGTGGAATTCATTCATACCTGAATCGCTCAGCAGCCATATTTGGCGTTATAACGCCAACGCTATGCGGGCGCCTGGCGCAAGGTTCATGAATCCCGGGGACAATCTTTAGTGCTATCTCCACCAAAACAATGATGAAGATAAATAATATTCTACTTATTTTACTTTTTATTTTATTTTATTTTTTTGCATCCTAATAAACCAAGAGTTTACTTTGACTGGCACAGAAAAGGTTGGGATAATGGTGGAATAGGATTCCCTGATATTCAATTGCATACTACATCAGGAGTTGTAAAAGTTTTAGCTTTGTTGATAAATTCATATTATGATTTAAAATGGAAACAAATACATCAAGAAATATTATTAGTAAATAATAAATATATCATAACCAGTCATAAACAAATAGCCACTAACAGTTTTATCTAGCTATTAAAAGATACTTTTGTAAATGGAATTACACTCTCTTCTCAAATTCCCAATTTAAATAACAGCATTTCCTCTTTCCAAAAGTTCACATATTCTAACCATTGTATTAAAGACTTAATGATTTCTGTGTTTCCAATTGCATATACAAATGACTGCTTATAAACTCACAACTTCAACAAAATGCTATTATTGAAAGATCAAAGTAACTTAATTTATTGGCATTGGCATAATTTCTTAAATGGTACTGATATATATATATATATATATATATATATATATATATATATATATATATATATATATATGTGTGTGTGTGTGTGTGTGTGTGTGTGTGTGTGTACATATATATATATATATATATATATATATATATATATATATATATATATATATATACATACATACATACTGTTGAAAATTTAAGGTCCAAATACAGTCAAGATTCTGAGAAATTATTAATTTTATAAATATCTACAAACTTTGTGAACACAGAGATTAATAAGCTATCTAACCTAAATAAGATAACCATTCTCCAAATTATTGGAGTTCTTAATAAATAGCAGTAATAATGCAATAAAAAATAAATCATATTTGTCATAAATTTATAAAATTCTTAAGTTAGATTTCATATATTTAGACAATTTCTATTTTAAATACTCCTCAAAAATGAATAATAAACACTTATCTGAAGAATATAAGAAAATAATATTAAAATTTGCAGATAAAACTACACCTTCATTATATTGGAAAGTTTTCTCTTGGAAATTCTTACACAGAGTTTTTGTCACTACTCACAAAATTGCAATTATGTAACAAATAGAATTAATTGCTGAGATGTGATTCTGAAATAATAGCTGATTCATATGGTATATGAATGTATAATCATCTCCCCTTTTTGGAAAGAAATGAATAACTTAATTCAAGCTCTGTAGTCAGATAGATGTAATATTTATAAATCTTTAGTTTTATTTAATGCTCCAATTCCTGAGATAATTCCAAAATCCCAAGTCCCTCTTCTTTGATGTATTCTTTTTATAACTAAAAGAGTAATTGCTAAAAATTGGAAAAGTAAAGTTATCCCCTCTAGTGTTGAATTTATTAACATGGCAAAAAACATTTCCATTAGTGAATCTCATACTATAAAGATGAGAAGTTTTAATATTACACATTCATATAAATCTTGACTTAAACTTAAAGATTTACTTGAAAACATTATTATTGTTGATATATATAACTCTGATGAACAGCTGTGCACCTATGTAAATAGTTATTTGTTTTATAATTGATTTGTTTACTTATTGTTTTAAAATCAAATAAAAACAATTAAAAATGACACAGTAGACAATTTCTTAATATTATAATTTAAATTACTTTTCTCAAACTACATAGTATGTAGGTTGGATTTTTATTATACTATAAGCATGTGTACTGCCTTGCTTCCTTAAAGTTCTAGTATATGACACTACCATATTTATATTAGTGATGTAATAACACACAAAAGCACTTTTAGTACGTATTTAAAGACCATTGTACCTTGCATCCCTGACTTGGATTAAGCAAGTAATTAGGGAATGAATGAATTAATTAAATATTTCTCTAGTAAACAATTGTTCCAATAGTCCTATATTTATCTTCTATAGGGGGCCTCCATAAATGCTCAGTACAACAGTCCTGTTGTTCCATTGTATTTGTACAGTAAAGTAATCAATTTAGGGTAACTTCTGAAGGGAATTCTGTGACAGCTGGCATTTATGTTGCTTGATACTGTGAGGTGAATTCAGTGTTCTGTCCCCCTCTCATCAAAGGTCTAGTCTGTTGTCTCACTTGAATTGTGAAAATATTTCAATATTCACTCTGAAAGTGGTTTTAGAGATATGTCTGATCAATTAAGGATCTGGCTGGATACCATCAAAGGTCTTTATCACTTCCAAGGCATTTTCTTAAGAAAAATTTGATTCCTGAGTCCTCTGTTCAGTGTCTACTTACAGACTACCACTTGTTGACTGGTTTACTTCTATTTTCCTAGTACTATGCTCTAAACTGACACTGTACTTGAAATCGTGTGCTCCATTTTACATTTGTCAGTTCCATACACTGCTTTGATGCCATTTGTTGCATCTTAATTTACAATGCATAGTAAAACCTTAATAAATATAGGGTAACCAGAGCTATGATATAGTGTGTCTTTTACTTATACAAAGTTACCATCCAACGGACACATGTTTCTGACATTTGTATTACATTTGCTCATTCACAACTAGTGTGTATGTTGCTTAGTAAACTAGATTCATTAAAAGTTATGGATTTAATGTTGCTATAGAATAAATCTTGCCAAATGGGGAAAAGACAAGCAGGGCATATTAGTATCTATGTATATCTATATCTGTCTATATATATCTATATATATATATATAGATATATATATATATATAGAGAGAGAGAGGGAGAGAGAGAGAGATTGAAGCTGGTTTGATGTTCCATGAAGCAATATTTTAAAATTCGATCATGTGATCTTGTGACCATATGGTATAAGCCATATGTGTATAGATATATATATATATATATATATATATATATATATATATATATATATATATATATATACACATATATGTATACGTATGTAAAGATGTTATTTGTTGCATGCACTGAGGTTCTTCATTTGGCATATGGACTACTCGATTGTGGTGAGTGGATCCATATATATATATATATATATATATATATATATATATATATATATGGGTTACCTTCAGTTTACCAACAGTCCACTTCTCTGAAACCCAGTCTACCAACGTATCAAATCACCAGCATTGTCAAAGCCATTTCTCGAATGGTAAATAAACACTTGGCCATCCCGACAGAAGAACTACCTGAAGAAAACAAACCAACCTATGTGAGGGGCTACCCACCCCACACCCCCCTTAGAGGAGGGCTTCACCCCCCACACCCCCTTCCTAAATATACCAATGCTGAGAATGCACTACAGCAGGGGTAAGGGGTAAAGTTCATATAGATGGCCAAGTGTTCACTAACCACGCGTATAACGTCAGATTTGGGAATGTCAGTCATTTGAAATGTCAGGTGAATGTGTGTCGGGGAAGCTTACTGTCAGTAAACTAAGGTAACCCATATATAAATATATATATATATATATATATATATATATATATATATATATATATATATTTTTTTTTTGGTTTGTTTGTTATTTTAAGGATGACAAAAAGGAAATACAGATGATGTTTTTCAATTTAACATAAAAAGTACTTAAATAAAGTATGTGCCAGGAAATAAAACTTGGATGGGGGTGGTAGCAAGTTTGAGGAAGCATAACATATACAGACAGAAAATGAAATAAATGGAAAGGGCTGGTAACATGTGAATTAGAACCAGCAGTGGTTCATGTTTTACTATAACACGTGTTGAAAAGAACAGAAGAAGAGAGGGAATAAATATTGTATATGGCGCAATTATTCCACTTAAAACCTGATTAGTAACATCATGCAGAACACATGGCAGGCATGGAGCATCATAATTGCATTATGCACTTCCTGTGTAATATTTTTTGATCCTTAAGATTACACACTACCACTGGGATAAGACCTACAGAGGAGAGAATTAAGGTATTATTATTATTATTATTATTATTATTATTATTATTTATATTGTATCTATTGTATCTCTCATTTTCATAGCAATAAATGTTTATCATTTTAAGTGTAGAGATCTGCTTGGAAGGCTACCATTGCTCAATGGTTTATAGCCATCTAAAGCTCAGTTCATTAAGGATCAAAGCATTGGTTAGGTACGCTGTTATTCTACCATTACCTGCCACTTAACTTTTCCTTATTAGTCAGGTGAGACTATTGCCATCCTGAGATTAATAGCTACCACATCAGATCCTTTGAAGGCAGTTGCCAAAGTAAGGTTATCTTTGGTTAGTAATCTCATAAGACTTCAACAAGCAGTTGTAATATCATATCCTTCTCAATTTGCCAACATTACATGCCGTTGACATGTAGTATCATTTCTAGCATCATGTAAGCCATAGCACACATTGGTTAACCGAGCTTCAACAGTCATTACTAGTGTCACCAATTCTGAGCTTTTTACTCTACTACTGTCACTCCTCTCTCTTCTTTTTATACTAGTCACCATACATAAAAATGGGATAAGTAATAGTCTAAGAACTCTTACATTAAAGCCATTGGCATAATTGTTAAAATGTTTACTTTGCAGACACAACGCACAGGGTTTGATTCTCATGATTGGAAAGCATGGCTAGGCTTAAAAATGTCCCTTGGGGTTGTTAGCCTAGTGATTACCTATGAGCTTCCCTTCTGTACTCACATGCTGACCTTCTTATGTGTTACCCCTCTTCATCATTTTAGTCTTAACTACAAATTATGCCACAAGCTGAGAATAACAATACTGTCTTTATGCCACAAACAGAGAATTAACAGTACTGTCTTTATGCCACAAACAGAATTAACAGTACTGTCTTTATGCCACAAACAGAATTAACAGTACTGTCTTTATGCCAGAAACAGAGAATTAACAGTACTGTCTTTATGCCACAAACAGAATTAACAGTACTGTCTTTATGCCAGAAACAGAGAATTAACAGTACTGTCTTTATGCCACAAACAGAATTAACAGTACTGTCTTTATGCCAGAAACAGAGAATTAACAGTACTGTCTTTATGCCACAAACAGAATTAACAGTACTGTCTTTATGCCAGAAACAGAGAATTAACAGTACTGTCTTTATGCCACAAACAGAATTAACAGTACTGTCTTTATGCCAGAAACAGAGAATTAACAGTACTGTCTTTATGCCACAAACAGAATTAACAGTACTGTCTTTATGCCACAAACAGAGAATTAACAGTACTGTCTTTATGCCACAAACAGAATTAACAGTACTGTCTTTATGCCACAAACAGAATTAACAGTACTGTCTTTATGCCAGAAACAGAGAATTAACAGTACTGTCTTTATGCCACAAACAGAATTAACAGTACTGTCTTTATGCCAGAAACAGAGAATTAACAGTACTGTCTTTATGCCACAAACAGAGAATTAACAGTACTGTCTTTATGCCACAAACAGAGAATTAACAGTACTGTCTTTATGCCACAAACAGAATTAACAGTACTGTCTTTATGCCACAAACAGAGAATTAACAGTACTGTCTTTATGCCACAAACAGAATTAACAGTACTGTCTTTATGCCAGAAACAGAGAATTAACAGTACTGTCTTTATGCCACAAACAGAATTAACAGTACTGTCTTTATGCCACAAACAGAGAATTAACAGTACTGTCTTTATGCCACAAACAGAATTAACAGTACTGTCTTTATGCCAGAAACAAAGAATTAACAGTACTGTCTTTATGCCACAAACAGAATTAACAGTACTGTCTTTATGCCACAAACAGAGAATTAACAGTACTGTTTTCCTGCTTTCTTTATATGTCACTTTCAGAGCTGCAAAGTCCTAGATTCATTTTCTCACCGCATTTGCACTCCTCAAGTCATTGCAGTCTCTCTTCCTCCTGTTCTATCCAATGTTACCTTCTTCCAGCCACATAAGCCTACCTAGTCCAAGTGTGCGTGAAGGTGAAGACCCTGTTACATCAATATAAGTATGAAGGTATCCTTATAATAGGAAAACCTCGGTCTCTATTAGTTATTCCTTGCTGTGAGACAAACAATACATTTGAGATTGTTTAGAGCTGTTGTGGAGTTATTGCCAATGTCTGAAAAAAAGACTCAGTCAATAAAGGGGATAGATTTAAGTGGCACTGAAGTACAGATGTACTACTTCTTATAATAGTCTCTATACCAAAGACATTCTGCTATTCTGACTACTACAAACATGTTTTATTTGCTCTTATTTTACATACTGAAAGTTGATACTGCATTGGTGGTGCTGCGGTAGCATTGTCGCCTCACAGGAAGACGTTGTCCTGTTTGATTCTCAGCTAAAGCGTCTTCTGTGTGAAGACATGCGTGAATGGGTGTACCTTCGTTGAAGGTTGTGCATCAGGGCTGGCAACTCGGTATGTAAAAATCTACTGCCAATCAGCGGACCGGAGTTTCGCTGTGGCGACCCCTAACTGGGAAAAGCCGAAAGATACAACAAGATACAACATTTTACATACTAAAAGTTGCAAGATTTTGTTATATATTAATTCTTTCTGAGCCTGTGCCTGTCTGTAACTCAGAGGAATCTGCTTCTTTTTAATATCTACAACTATAACCATTTATTCTCTTTGGAGTAAGAATCTGGGGCATTGAGAGGTCTTGCCACCACATTATGGGACTGAAAGTTTTCAAGGCAGAGCCAAGCCTGGTCCAGTTCCTCTAGTGTGGGATCCAGGTACACAGTGACAGAAAGAGGCAAAGCACATTCATACATGTATATAACTCTTCTTACTAGCAAGTCCTGTTTGTGTCATATTACTCCGAGTAGGACACCATGTCTTCTGTAATGGTTACTGTCACAATACTTGATTCCCACCATCTTGTCTCAAGAAAGTCACATTAGCAATGCAGCATCAGCAGAGTTGGATCCAGCACCAGGCAACCTAGCAGTTGCCTATTCCATGAATGCTGGGGGAGGGGGGGCAAAAAGCACAAAAATTTAAAAACAAATATTGTTTTTATATTTAATTTTGGAATTCAGATTACAGTCTGATGATCCTGACCTGTGGCCTGCCTGCCTGTTTACCTCCTCAAATTGCTGCAATGCACATGCATGTGCATCATCACCACATATGGTGGTTGGCTTCTTCCATTCTGGTAGAAGTGTGGGGACACTTTCCATTCCCTCATTCACTACTGGTGCTTTTTTTTTTCTATGCAGCAGTTTTATTGGGAACTGCATCCTTTGTCATTTTTGGAAGATTTACTGGCTTTGCTTTTTTGTTGGTTCTTTGTTGGTTGTGAATATTTGGGTTATCCATAGATTTGGATTCCCTACTCAACATTCCCAGGGTGTTTTGTAAGGCTTTGACTGCTACCCCACCGGTTCCAGGTGCTTCAGGAACTCCAGGTGCTTTGGGTATGGTGCTACAGAAACCATGGATAATTTTGTAGTCCATGGTTCTTCAGTTCCTGCTTCACATGCTGCATTAAACATTCCACCTGTTTCTAATGTTTTACATGCTCCCACTCACGTTACCGGAATGGCTGGTGTTTCTAGAACTGCTCAGCTTTTGAATAATGGTGAGTCTACATCTCTTAATTTCGCATTGAAGTTTATGGAAGACAGAAAACAGAGACATAGTAATCCATTTGGGGGTATTGGTGATAATTTGAATGTTCCCTTTCCACAAGAGATACAGGACAATATTGATAATTTTGAAAAATTTATTTTTTGTGAAACACGCTGTCATTTCAATCTCCTGGGTCTAGTAAGGTATATGGAATTGAACATCACCCCCCCCCCCGAGGTCTGAGAGCTGTTAAAAGTCCAGCCACTCCGTTTGATCTAGCGGATACCACTGATGTAGCATTTAAGGACTGCTGGTTAGCTGCAGCACATACTTGTGCTATGGAGTGGGTAAACAATTTGGTGGAAAGGGAACAGTTACTTCATTCTAAACTAAAAAATTATTTAAATATGATGCACACACAACTGTTGAATCAAGTGGGCGATTCTAAAGTGAATGATATCTTTAAGAATTTGAAAGAAGAATTGAATAAGTTTGAAAATGAGCAGGTCCACCTTAAAAACTACATAAGATTAAACGCGATGTACGCAATTACAGAAATGGGCATGCCTTCCTGTGGAGAAACAAGTAGAACATTCGTTCAGGACAATATGGGAAAACAGGTAATAATAAAAAACAATTATCTGTATCTTTTGCCTCCTTGTATGGAGTTGGTTATACTACAGATTCAGAGGGTGATTACGTGATTTTCCCCCCACTGCCTGCAGCACAAGAACCTGAGTCCCACCAACAGCATTTTCGCCACAATGAAGAAGGCCCCAAAAGGTGAAACAAGAAGAAAGGAATTGGTTTCAATTCTACAGCAAGTGAAGGACAATTTAAACAGACTTACAAACGAGGTAGATAGAACTGATTGTCCTTCCTTGGGTTGTTCCTCTTTGAATGGTAATATTGATTCTAATTTTCTAGATGTTTCAAATATTGTAAATTTATCTGAATGTACTTTAATTAATGAACAGGTTTCTGTTCTTCATCTTGGTTTAAAGTTTGTACCTACTGTTGTACCTAGGTTATATTTAATTAAACAGGAAGTTTTTAAATTAGTTAGGAAATTACATTTAAAATGTTTTTTGATGCACAAGGGGACACAAGCAGTTAAAAATAATGATTTAGAGCATAGTCTTGAAACTGATAGTGAAGGTGACAGTTTCTTTTCTTATTTATCTGATGATTTGAGTGTTAGCACTTCTCCAAATGCCTATTCTTTATTGGATACTAGTGGCATTGATTTTCAAAGCAAATTTATACCCCCCTGTACTAACAATACTGTTGTACATTTTTCAGAAATTATTAATTTTTCTATACAGGAACTTGTTGAAGAACATAGTCATAGTTCTTGACAATATAATATGACTAAAAATGAATGGCTTGCTCTTAACAATCTTGCAGATAGAAGTGATTTAATTATTAAGCCTTCTGATAAAGGCAATAAAATAGTGGTGCTTCATTACATACAATATTATAATATGTGTATGCAACATTTAAGTGATGATTCTACTTATGAAATATGTGAAATTGCTGAATATTTGAATGCTATAAAAGATTTCTCGGCATTGATTGAAAAGGGAGTACGTTTGGGATATTTTTCCAAAAAGGATTTGGATACTAAATTTAATTTTGATAATTGTAATTTAGCTACTTTTTATTGTCTTCCTAAGTTACACAAAGATTTTGTTAAGCCCCCCTGGACACCCCATTGTTTCCGCTGAAAAGTATTTTTTGCATAATATAGGAATTGTGTTACATGGTTATTTGTTACCTTATGTTGAAAGAATTAATTCTTATATTAAGGACTCATTTGATTTTATCAATAAAATATCTAATATATTTTGGACTCAGAACATGTTTTGGATCACTATGGATGCAAGCAGTCTGTATACTAATATTAGACACATTGATGGAGTTCAAGCCTTGCAATATTTTTTTAGATGATAGTCCAACTTCTCATTACATTATTGATTTAACTTATTTTTGTTTCCTTCATAATTATTTTACTTTTAATTAAGCTATTTATCATCAGTTAAGAGGTACAGCTATGGGGGCACCATTTGCCCCATGTATGCAAATCTCTTTATGGCTAAATTTGAGTTGGATTTTATATATATATATATATATATATATATATATATATATATATATATATATATATATATATGAATGCATTTGTACAACATGTTTTATTTTATTTTAGAGATATTGATGATTTGATTTTTCTTTGTGATGGGGGACTAAATGATGTATCAATATTTTTTCAGAAATAAATGATAATGTATATAATATTAAATTTGATGGTTTACAATGTGGTAAAGAGGTTAATTTTTTGGACATTCATCTATCTGGAATGAAAGATGGCTCCATTGCAACTACAGTTCATCAGAAGTTTGAGGATGGCAGCCAATATTTGTTTGGCACTAGTTGCTATCCGAATCTTACTATGCAATCCTTACCCTATGGGGAGATGATTTGATTGTCTAGGCTTTGTAATAATAAATTAGATTTACAGAAACAAATTAATCAAACATTATCTATGTTTTTACGGAGAGGATATTATATTGTTTTCCTCTGTAATATTGTTCATTTGTCTCTATTCGTATGTATTTCTATGTCTGTTTGGGGCTTTTCCCCTCGGGTCTCCACTGAAAAAGGGTAATTTTTACCCAGCTGGACCAACCCGGTTAACAAATGCAAATAAATAAATAAATATAATGAGAATTTAATTTATGAGTCCATTGATAAATTAATACAGCATAATTTGAATGAACATGAGATTAATAGTAGAATGGATTTAATAGTGTTAATAATATTAATTCAATGGTTAAAAAAGTTAAAAAAGATAAAATATTTTTTTTAACAACTTATAATACTCTAAGTATTAAGATTTGGGAATTAATGAATCACTACTGGAAATTTTTACATAGAGATGAATTGCTACATAGAATTGTTTCTGATTCACTATATGTGGCTTATAAGAGAGGACAGAATTTGGGGGACAAACTTGTTAAAGCTTATTATATTCCTCCAGTAGTTAGCCCCTCTATTTCATTATTATCTTATGGCACTATACCATGTAATAATTGTAGTGTATGCTGCCTTATTAAATTAAGCTTTCCTAGAATTAATGGAAAAATGTTTAAACCACATAGTTATTTTACATGTGATACAGTGGGTGTAATCTATTGTCTCAAGTATCCCTGCAACCTTTTTTATATTGGGGAAACATAAAGGAAATTTAGAATTAGGTTGCAGGAACACATTAGAGACATTAAGAAGGGGAGATTGGAAAGTCCTACTGCATCCCATTTTAAGGGGTGATGCTGATTTATTGCAAGCTACTATTTTGGAAAAAGTATTTATTAAGAAAGGGGATGAAAGATTAATTAAGAATGTTTTACTTTATAAGGAAACTGTATTTATATTAAAGTTTGATACACTGACACCAAGAGGCTTGAATAGAGAAGTTAATTGAAGAAGTTACATGGACGGCGCAGTGGTGCACCGGTAGCGTTGTCGCCTCACAGCAAGAGGTTCTCCGGTTCGTTTCTCAGCTGGGGTGCCTTCTGTGTGGAGTCTGCATGTCCTCCCTGCATTCGTGTGGGTTTCCTCCAGGTGCTCTGGTTTCCTCCCACATTACAAAGACATGCATCTGGAGCCTTTCTCCCCGGGCCTCCACTGAAAATTGGCTTTGTTCCAAGTCGGACTTTCCCGGTTAACAAATGATAATAAAATAAAGAAGTTTGCTTTAACATTTTAAAATGTATGCTTAATTATTTAATTGATTGCTTATTTAACTTAATTAAATGATTGTCTGATGTATAAAGAGGGGGATGTTTTTTGCTAAATTTGTACTCTTAGAAGGCTGTAATGGCCGAGGCACTAAGATAAGACAAATAATACATTTTATTGGGAACTGCATCCTTTGTCGTTTTTGGAAGATTTACTGGCCTTGCTTTTTTGTTGGTTCTTTGTTGGTTGTAAATATTGTTTTTATATTTAATTTTGGAATTCAGATTACGGTCTGATGATCCTGACCTGTGGCCTGCCTGCCTGTTTACCTCCTCAAATTGCTGCAATGCACACTCATGTGCATCATCCCCACATATGGTGGTTGGCTTCTTCCATTCTGGTAGAAGTGTGGGGGCACTTTCCATTCCCTCATTCACTACTGGTGCTTTTTTTTCTATGCAGCAGGCTAACCAGGGTTACATCGTTAAAGGTGGAAATATCCTTGCCTCTCTTCATGTACCCTGACCACATTTTTTTTTAATTTTAAACCAAAATGAGCAGTCAGATCAAAACCAAAGGACAAAAAAAACGTGAAGTCAAACCAGAACCTTGGTGCATAAACAGAATGTCTCACAAACACCACATGAACCAACACCTAAAAAACGTAATTTTACTAGATAGAGTTAAACACGTATGAAAACAGCTTAATCAGAACTAAAATTACAACTATTTACAATCCGTATTTAAACAACCATCAAGCAATCATAGAAGCTATAGATCACCTGACCTCATTAAAAGCTTCCTTCAATTTAAAATCATTGAAAAGAACATAATGTGACAAGTTTAAACTTCCATTAAGCATAAAACTTAATTAAATATTCATGATTTACCAAAACAATGCAAAAAATAATAATTAAAAAAAAAAAATCATAGTTTTGCTGAACTTAACTTTAAGACACTGGAGATGGAGATGTGGTCATTCAAACCTGGTTACTTCACCAGACATTAATTTGAGTTGCCAGGTTAAGTCAATAGATTCCATTCTAAATTCCCAAGCTCCACCTTTCATGTATTTGGGTAATTATTTCTAATTTTGCAAACTTGAATTTTTTATGTTCTTTTTAACCCTTAAACAGGCAAGGGAGTGTCTATAAAGGGCATTATTCCTATTACCCTTTTTGATGTTGTGATGACTTCTAGGGAAAAGATAGATGGTGAATTGAACTAAATAATGACATCATTAGAGTTACAGACTTCGTTTACTTCAGAAAATGTATATTGGTTCACTTTTCTTATTCTGTCATTTTCTCCAGTTAATAATTAGCTGTTACTGGGATACATCAACAAGCACTGAGTGGGTGTACAACACTAACTGGGGAATTCACTTGGCATGGTTATGCCTTACACATTCTGTCTGATATGAATGCCTCCACCCTTTATACAGCCACTTATTAATGCTTCACAGCACGCTATTTGACTGTGAATCCCAGCAAAGGGTCTATATTATTAGCATCGAACGCTTAAAAAAGTGAATGATGAATAACTGACTCCAAGTGAAAGCTTACAATCTCGAAAGCTCAAAACAGCAATTTTTTTTCCAAGGGAAAAAAAATTACTGTTCAAAAAACAAAAAAGAAAAGAAAAAAAAAATTAAAGAATGCATAAAGTGGGGGCTTCACCACCCCTACCCCCCACTTAAATATACCAAATCCGAGATTGTACTACAGTACCGAAAATGGCAAAGTAACAGAAGCGGCCAAGCGAATTCTTTCCCTGGCATAGAATTCGCTTAAAAGCCACTTCTCTATTTTGCCTTTTCATTGTTTTAAGTTTGACCAAGACGCATTCGATAGAATGCGTCTTCAGTCATCTAATAGGAACTTCCAGCCTATACCTTTGTTTGTTGAGTTGCTTGCCAGATACACTTTAATATGAGTTTCAACTCTCAAGGAAGGTGAGGCTTACTGTTGCTTGTGTTAAATCTGTTTGTAGTGCCAGTTTTTTTATTGTTTTGCTGGCAAATACCTCTCAGTGTTTTTGCTGTGAAACTTGAAATAAAAGTTTAAAATTTTAATCTTTATAGTCATTGTAAAAATAGAATCATTGTAAAAGTAAGGACTGGTGTGAGCAGTGTTTTATGGTAATTGAAGTGACAGCCAAATAATAAGATATTAGTATGGTAGGAGAGGGAGGGGTAGGTGTGGTGATGGAGGCATGCCAGGGTGTACAATAGGGGGAGCACAAGTGGTAAGGGTCAAGATGGGCAGGCCCCAGTCCATTGTCCTGCTTAGGGCCCTATTTGATTTTGATCTGCCTCAGATCATAAGTTTACAATTCTCTGGTCAGACCATCTGTCACTAGGCTGCCATGTAAACTTATAACACCAGTGGGATGCGCAAGTCTCATGTCATGTGATTTCCATATATATTTGAGGCAGATTTCTTTTGTGGATAAAATTCTGAACCATGCCACATTGTTACTGTGATTCAGATTTTTTTTTTTTTTTTTTTTTTTTTTTTTGTGAATGCCTCTACCATGAACTAATTATTATTATTATTATTATGACAGTATGAACTGGCCATGATACCCCAAAATTTGTTTGATTGTTTTTGGCATATTTGGTTGTCTCATTTGATGTATTTATTTAATATTTTAGTAAATATGGAAATCAGATGCAGTTTGAGCTTGACTTTAATAGTGCAGTGCAAACATCTCCCTTAACAGCACACTACTGAGCCTTAAAGTCCTTTAATTAAAGTAATGACACTACTGTACGCAATGATGTCATGGTATTATGACTACTCTGTCTTGGAGAATTAATGATGGCATTTGGCATGCTTTCATAAGCCATAAGGTAGCTTATGCAACCTTACTCAAGAAGCCATTGCCCCTATCAACCAGACAATATTGTAACAGCAATACAGTGTGACATCTGGTAAACAGTAACTGCACAAAGCAGCAGCAGCAGTACAACACATCTTTTTTTTTCTGTACATAAAGCACACAGAACAGCAGTAGTATGTTAACTGCCTTTTACTGCTTTGAGCCACAGGGTGTAGCTGTCGGCGATATGTATATATGCCCACTGTGGTATGTATGCCTGCTGTGGTATGTATGCCCACTGTGGTATGTATGCCCACTGTGGTATGTACGCATGCTGTGATATGTATGACCACTGTGGTATGTATGCCCTCTGTGGTATGTATGCCCACTGTGGTATGTACGCCTGCTGTGATATGCATGCCCACTGTGGTATGTGTGCCCTCTGTGGTATGTATGCCCACTGTGGTATGTATGCCCACTGTGGTATGTATGCCCTCTGTGGATCACTGAGTTTAGCTCACTTGTACTATGTGAGCAGCTGATTATGCTCATTGGCTTCAGTTTTTAAACAGATCAACCATCTTGCTGTCTCCATTGCTACATCCAATCCTTCTGGCTAAGTGTAAGGATGATATTCATAGACCGGGGTTTCACATTTTCATAGCAATAATCTGTGAAGAGTGGCACTACATGGATATGCAAATCCTGAACATTCATCATGAATACTTACATGCAAAGGAGGTGTTGTAAATGGGTTCCTATTAAATGATCGAAGACACATTCTTTCAAATGCGTCACGATCGAACTTGAAAGCACGAAAAGGCAAAATAGCAAAACGGCATATAAGCAAATTCTTTCCCTGGGAAAGAAATATCTTGGCCGCTTCCATTACTTTGCCATTTTCTTGCTGTAGTGCAATCTCTGAGTTGGTATATTTAAGTAGGGGGGCATAGCCCCCCACTTTATGCAATGTTTTAATATTTTTTTTTTTTTGTGGAACAGCGATTTTTTTCCCTTGGAAAAAAAATCACAGTTCTAAGGGTTCGATAAATCATTGTTCGCTTTTTTAAGTGAACGATGATTTAACATAGACCCGTTGTAAACATGCCCCCCCCCCCCCCCCGTTACAAAAGCATAACATGATTAACCCGGAAGTGATAGGAGGACAGTTACTATGCTATTAAGGAGTTTACACATATGTATATATTTCCAATTCATAGACATGAATCTGCAATGAGCTGATATGCATACTAAGCATATAAATAGCCCTGAACTCATGCCAGTAAACAGCAGTTACCAGGAGAATATGGAGATGTGAGGGGAGACCCAATGGTGCTTGTGCATACCTAGACATTTTACTGAAGGCGTCCCTCGTGTTAATGCTTCATTTGGTCCTTGTGTATACCTGG
This sequence comes from Protopterus annectens, assembly GCF_019279795.1. Lineage (NCBI taxonomy): Eukaryota > Metazoa > Chordata > Ceratodontiformes > Protopteridae > Protopterus > Protopterus annectens. The sequence continues at coordinate 1,632,240,595 of NC_056739.1, read as the reverse complement.
GCATTTTACTGAAGGAATTGGAGAAATGTTTCATTTTGATGCTAGTGCATCCTAGGACATGTTACTGAAGGAGTGACTTGGGTGAATGATTCATTTTAGTCCTAGTGCATACCTGAATATTTTACTGAAAGGGGTCACTGGGGACAATGTTTCATTTTGGTGTTTGTGCATACCTGAACATACTCCTGAAGAGGTTGCTTGGGGAAATAATTAATGTTAATGTCACGGAAGTTTTTGTGCATGCATGGTTGGACTGGTGAATTGATCACCAGGCAAAATAATTTATTGTGCCATTTTAAGGCTTGTACATACTTAAGACAGACTAATGAAGGGGTTGCTGGGCAAAATAATTCATTTTTGTGTCAGGGAAGTGCTTGTGCATATTTGGACAAACTACTGATGGAATGTCTGAAGGCAAGTTCATGGATTCCAACTCTAATATCAAAAGCAAAGCATCACCTTTAACAACAGATGTCTGTACTGCAGGGACATCAGACTATGAATTGCAAATCCACCTCATTAGCATACTATGCTTTACAACATTTGTCATTTGTATCTCATTATTTTTGAGGCCTTTTTGCATTAGTGTAAATGGCCTGTATGAATAGTGCCGATGCTACTCTCATTCATAAGCATCAAGAATAGCAGTATGACATTTGCACAAGCAAATATGAATACAAGAGTTCTATATGTGATACGTGGAGAATTGAAGTGCATGCATACTGAAAGACTGAATGCCATGTGGCAGAATGATAGCCATGGGTACTAAAATGCCAGAGTAGCACAAAAGCACCTTCAAAAATACAGATATAAATTTAAGAAGCCTTTAAATGACTGTGTGGGGGTCTTTCTCACTTATATACTCAAACTTAAATAAACTCTTTGCATGACTTACCTAAAGAAGAACCACAAAGTGTGGTGCAGGAAAATGCAGTTTACTGATCTGTAATCCTTGGCACTTTAATGGTTACAATAATGTTGAAACAAGGGAGATCTGCTTATACTAGAGATAGCAACAGTTTCAAAATATCTGGATTGGTAAAATGTTATTACATAAATGGAAATTGTGATTTACTGACCATTTCTTGGACTAATGAAAGTTAAATAATTGACAGCCTTTAGATCCATCCATCACAACAAGCAAGACTGAGGACAGAAGTTTTTAGCTCCGTCACTGTAATTCAATGCTATCATAATTAGTTAAGCATTCTGAAGGACTTCAGATTTACCACACTTGCTTGCATGCACAAACAAACTCACACACACACACACACACACACACACACACACACACACACACACACACACACACACACACACACACACACATACACACACACAGTACAAAGATGTGCAGCATGCACAATGCTGCAAATGTCACAAAACTGTATGTAATATTTTAAATAAATGATGCATATACATGTCAGGTCATGTCAATGTGCCAAATACAAATATACTTTTGCATGTGAACTAGAGGTGATACTGCTGAAATATACTGCCCATAATATGGAAACCAGTGATATGATTTCAAGTAGCAAACCTTCATCAGTGAGAAGGCTATATTTAAAAATGTGTGAATCCTGAGTCCTCACACAAGAAAGGATCATGTCACAATGCAGGCAGAACTAAAGCACTAAACATGGAATGCAAAATGAGATATGCACAATAAATCATTGCTGAATATGAAATATGTTAGAAGTGGACAGAAGAAAAAAATAAAGGGAAACGAATGAAATCACTTTGGTATGTGTGAAGAAGGACTGGAATTGAAAGTTAAGCAACTAATATAAGGCTTTGCCCACCTCATAAGTCCTGTAGAATGTGATGAGGGTCTGCCACTGCTGCCCCCAGCCTGCATAGACTTCGTTGAGTAGGCAATTCTGCTTGCAGCTCTTGCATCTCCCTCTTTTTATTGTTGTTCCCACGGAGTGTGTGTAACATGGATATGGGTAAAACACAGTCAAACTATATGTGAATCAATCAATTTATGCAACAAAGTGTAATTTACCCTAAAGTAATGCCAGACAGTTAGGCAGCTCCCAATTCATAGGTTAGTACTAGGCTAACTGCTCTTGCAAGCCATTTTAAGCCTAGCCATTTATCCCCCGTGAGATTCAAACCCTGCACCTTGTGTTTGTAAGGCAAATACCTTAACAATTAGGCCACCCTCCCAACAGTCCCTTTGTGACAAACTTGCTGGGAGCTTGTATTTTGCAAGATTCAGAAAATGAAGACTGGGAATATTAACATATTGGTTGTGATGTAAGTGAATCAGTAGGCCAAGAAAGGTGGATCAAGGAGCCTGTTACTGTTTTATCATGTTGTATGAAACAGGGAAACACAATATTCAGTCTAAATGCAGCTTATAGCATATAGACCATAATAAAAAATAATGTCCAAGGCCGATACTGCCAAGGTAGGGTGAGTACATATGGTCACTTCATACTATAATAAACTAAAAACAGTAATGCAGAGATATTGATTATTTTAAACAGCAATGCAAAATCATAGAAGGCACACCTCTTGTGTATAAATAGAACACTTGTAACAAGTGTCACCTTAATTAATCGGATAAAAAGAAAATGTGCAGACTTGCTGTTGCACAATAGAAGATATGTCTGAACTGTGCAGACAACAGGTTATAGTTTTAGTAGCATATTAAGTATTATTCATGTTGTCAGTGAAAATATGTGAATATGCTAATGTAGCTAGCAACAGAAGTACCATATGCAATATTCGTGTACAATAAGATTAATAAAAATTTCCATACAAAATGCAGGAACATTTCTGCACACCTGTAACATGCACATTAAGGAAGATATCTCTTTAAATAGGCTCATCAAACAGCAATGCCCACATTTGCTGATCATTCCATTACTAGTGTCAAATGGGGCCCAAGGAACTACAGAATGAAGCTCATTTACAGGTTGTAGCTTTACTCTACTACATTAATTGCTAGATAAACTGCTGTAACCCAACACCGTTCATTTCACACCCATGTGCAGCAAAAAAGCAGGCAAACTTAAAAATGCATTCATACTTAAAATATTAACATTAAACTTGTAAACTTCATCCTGTCGATTATCTTACATCAGTGTTAGTGACACTGATATCTGGGTGTTTAGATGTTTTTAAGTATGTGTGTGAATGTGTGTGTGTGTGTGTGTGTGTGTGTGTGTGTGTGTGTGTGTGTGTGTGTGTGTGTGTGTGTGTGTGTGTGTGTGTGTGTGTGTGAGTTCATTCACTTTGGTTGAATGCACATTTGGTTGAACATTTGCTGGTGGTGTGAAAATAAGTGAATTCAGAGCTGTACAAAGTGTAGTTGTGCGAATGAATATGTGTATATTTATTAGTGGTATTTGATAAGGTTTGGCTTAGAGGATGATTTGCTTTGGAGTCTTACTGACTTTGTCAGCATTTGTGTGTGCTTTTTTTATTATAATGCTAATAATGCAAGCAATGAATGCCAGAAGTACAATAACTTTTTGTTTACTGTGTGCAGTATTGGTGGGGTAGTGGTGGGGTACTTTGTTAGATATGGTTGGGGATGTGTGTGTGTGTGTGTGTGTGTGTGTGTGTGTGTGTGTGTGTGTGTGTGTGTGTGTGTGTGTGTGTAGGAGGTGGGACTGATGGGTGGTCATGGTGCATTTGGGATTGGCAATATGCTTTTTCTTCACTATTATGCAATCTTGCAGTTGATATATCTAAATAGGTATTGTGGGGGGGTGCACATACCCCTCCCCAAGGGAAAGTACTTGCCCCCCTGTCAGGGTGTTTTTTTTATTTATATATGTGTTTTATGGTAGTAGCTTATGGATTGGGCTATTTGAGTGTCAGTGCATTATGTTTTCATTTTCACTTGAAAGTGTATTTCCTCTTGCTTTTTACTGTTTTATAATCTGTAGTGCATGTAGTCATTCAATGGTGATATACTGGTATGGATAAATGTAAGAGGAGTGATGCTGAAGAACTTTCCAGTGTTGATTGCTGGTGTGAAGTGATTAAGACCAAAACATCGATACTCAAACACACATCCTCCAAGGGTTAAGACACCCCTGCCTTTTATATACATATATATATATATATATATATATATATATATATATATATATATATATATATACTGAAATCTCACAATAGTGAAAAAAAGGGCAAATTCCCTACCCTGCTATGACCGCAGTCTCTCACCAGTACATCGGTCAGCTGTTCTGTCAGTCAGCTGATGTCAACGAAATGCAGAACTGATCCATTAGTCTCCTTTTTCACATGGGGTCAGGATGTCACATCAACCATGATCAGCACCAACAGCCAAAGCACACGCTTCTGGGTGGCTAGCTCTGCCATTGCTATTTATATTTATATAGATAGATAGGTAGAGGTATATATTCACACCAATAAAACTAACCCACCAAAAAATAAATAAAAAAATACTTGTAGACATGTCATGTTTTTCCTTTTTTCTGAGCTCCTCAGTACAGCATAATTGGATTGTGTGGCCATGCCTTAGAAATACAGAGCAGAAGCACAAGCTTGATATCATGAACATTATTGTAACTAAAAAATATCCCCAATAATATTCAGAACAACGTGTAAAAAGGTTATTCAGATAAACCATAAAAATTATGAAAAATCAGCTCAGGTGATTTTTTTTTTCATTGTTCCCTCTACTTAATCACATTGAGCAAACCGTTAGATTCTCAGTATGTTCAATGCCCCAGAATCCATACATTCATTTATTTATTGTGTTTGATGACCATCAGATTTCTCTAAGCTGTGGGTCCTTTTACAGAAGATACCCAGGGTGAAATGCCTTATGCAAAAAAGTAAAACATCACATTAAATTTTGACTCCGACATCTTTAACTTCTGTTATCCCCAACACCACTCCTCTCAAGTGGCTTTTACACTTCATTTTGAAATTCTGCTGCTCTCTCTTTTGTGTCTCTACTAACATACTTACACTGTCACTCATACATCTTGTGATACTGAGTATGAATAACCTAAACAGAGCCCAAACCATTAGTTACTCCTGCAGAATGCCAACAAGTATCTGTTTGCTTCTCACTCTCTCCTTTCTGATGCCCTGTAAGCTTTCGATCCAACTTACCTCTGTAAGCTCCATCTCTCCTCCCTGATGCCCTGTAAGTTTTCCATCCAACTTACCTCTGTAAGCTCCATCTCTCCTCCCTGATGCTCTGTAAGCTTTCCATCCAACTTACCTCTGTAAGCTCCATCTCTCCTCGCTGATGCCCTGTAAATCTTCCATCCAACTTACCTCTGTAAGCTCCATCACTCCTCCCTGATGCTCTGTAAGCTTTCCATCCAACTTATCTCTGTAAGCTCCATCTCTCCTCCCTGATGCCCTGTAAATCTTCCATCCAACTTACCTCTGTAAGCTCCATCTCTCCTCCCTGATGCCCTGTAAATCTTCCATCCAACTTACCTCTGTAAGCTCCATCTCTCCTCCCTGATGCTCTGTAAGCTTTCCATCCAACTTACCTATGTAAGCTCCATCTCCCATTCCTGATGCCCTGTAAATCTTCCATCCAACTTACCTATGTAAGCTCCATCTCTCCTCCCTGATGCCCTGTAAATCTTCCCTCCAACTTACCTCTGTAAGCTCCATCTCTCCTCCCTGATGCCCTGTAAATCTTCCCTCCAACTTACCTCTGTAAGCTCCATCTCCCATTCCTGATGCCCTGTAAATCTTCCATCCAACTTACCTCTGTAAGCTCCATCTCTTCTCCCTGATGCCCTGTAAACTTTCCATCCAACTTACCTATGTAAGCTCCATCTCTCCTCCCTGATGCTCTGTAAATCTTCCATCCAACTTACCTATGTAAGCTCCAGCTCTCCTCCCTGATGCTCTGTAAATCTTCCATCCAACTTACCTATGTAAGCTCCATCTCTCCTCCCTGATGCTCTGTAAGCTTTCCATCCAACTTACCTATGTAAGCTCCATCTCCCATTCCTGATGCCCTGTAAATCTTCCATCCAACTTACCTATGTGAGCTCCATCTCTCCTCCCTGATGCCCTGTAAATCTTCCCTCCAACTTATCTCTGTAAGCTCCATCTCTCCTCCCTGATGCCCTGTAAATCTTCCCTCCAACTTACCTCTGTAAGCTCCATCTCCCATTCCTGATGCCCTGTAAATCTTCCATCCAACTTACCTCTGTAAGCTCCATCTCTTCTCCCTGATGCCCTGTAAACTTTCCATCCAACTTACCTCTGTAAGCTCCATCTCTCCTCCCTGATGCTCTGTAAATCTTCCATCCAACTTACCTTTGTAAGCTCCATCTCTCCTCCCTGATGCCCTGTAAATCTTCCATCCAACTTACCTCTGTAAGCCCCATCTCTCCTCCCTGATGCCCTGTAAATCTTCCATCCAACTTACCTCTGTAAGCTCCATCTCTCCTCCCTGATGCTCTGTAAGCTTTCCATCCAACTTACCTATGTAAGCTCCATCTCCCATTCCTGATGCCCTGTAAATCTTCCATCCAACTTACCTATGTAAGCTCCATCTCTCCTCCCTGATGCCCTGTAAATCTTCCCTCCAACGTACCTCTGTAAGCTCCATCTCTCCTCCCTGATGCCCTGTAAATCTTCCCTCCAACTTACCTCTGTAAGCTCCATCTCCCATTCCTGATGCCCTGTAAATCTTCCCTCCAACTTACCTCTGTAAGCTCCATCTCCCATTCCTGATGCCCTGTAAATCTTCCATCCAACTTGCCTCTGTAAGCTCCATCTCTTCTCCCTGATGCCCTGTAAACTTTCCATCCAACTTACCTCTGTAAGCTCCATCTCTCCTCCTTGATGCTCTGTAAATCTTCCATCCAACTTACCTATGTAAGCTCCAGCTCTCCTCCCTGATGCTCTGTAAATCTTCCATCCAACTTACCTATGTAAGCTCCATCTCTCCTCCCTGATGCTCTGTAAGCTTTCCATCCAACTTACCTATGTAAGCTCCATCTCCCATTCCTGATGCCCTGTAAATCTTCCATCCAACTTACCTATGTAAGCTCCATCTCTCCTCCCTGATGCCCTGTAAATCTTCCCTCCAACTTATCTCTGTAAGCTCCATCTCTCCTCCCTGATGCCCTGTAAATCTTCCCTCCAACTTACCTCTGTAAGCTCCATCTCCCATTCCTGATGCCCTGTAAATCTTCCATCCAACTTACCTCTGTAAGCTCCATCTCTTCTCCCTGATGCCCTGTAAACTTTCCATCCAACTTACCTCTGTAAGCTCCATCTCTCCTCCCTGATGCTCTGTAAATCTTCCATCCAACTTACCTCTGTAAGCTCCATCTCTCCTCCCTGATGCCCTGTAAATCTTCCCTCCAACTTACCTCTGTAAGCTCCATTTCCCTTTTCATTCCCCTTCCCTTGCCTTTCTTCCTATTGCGAACAGGGTTGAACGTTTTCAGGAATCCTTGTGAACTACTTCATTTAGAGACCCCCACATACCTTTTGCATGAGGTAGCTCTAATACTGAGCTGGTATGAGAAACCAGGATTCTGTTAAGCAATAACCCACGCCTGGGTGTGGGTAATGTTGGATTTACCCACGGTTGGTGTGGTTTGTTCATGACAGGGAAGCCCAAGTGGCCAAACAAAGACAACTGTGGGTAAATCCATCATTACCCACACCCAGAAGTGGGTTATTGCTATTATATAATGGCATTATTTAAGAAACAAAATACTTACTTTTCTTAAATAATGGCATTGTATAATGCCTCCTTGCTGCCCTTCCGCAGCTGTCCAGTATTCTGAAGCAGTTATGATGTACTGCGCATGCGTATGGTTACACAATACATCAGAGCTGTGTGTGGAAGCAACGGAGAAAGGAAGATCTTAGTTGCTTTTTAAAAGGTGTCTCACTATGTTAAAAGAGTTTAACATAGTGAGATATCTTAAAAAAAAGCAACGGAGAAAGGAAGATCTCCGTTGCTTTTTTTTTTAAGCTATATCGCTATGTTAAACTCATTTAACATAGCGAGATAACAGCAATGGAGCTTTTCCATTCTCCATTGCTGTCCAACACACACAAAAAAAAAAAGACTTATACTAATGGAAAAGGTCCAAGCAACCACAACTTTTTCCATTAGTATAAGTCTGATTTAAAACGGGCACGCTGACCAATCAGCGTGCACATTTTGGAGTATTAATGGGGGGGGGGGGGTTGTTGTATAATTTCCATTAATCTATGTTATCTAAGATTCTACAGTGCTTCAATCTGGTCCTTCAGAAATGCCTTTATTATAATTTAAAGAATGAAAATGACATTTGCAGGTCTGTATTTATATATGTAAATGGTTGATTCCTCTGCTTTTACAATAGAATAAAATTGTAATACTTTGCCTGCCTCTGTTGACATGTTATAGAGACTTCATGTAACCCTATAAAGGCCCAAACTATACTCCAGCACTCTTGAAAGTAGCTTATCTAGGCCTTGGCTTTTTCCCTTTGCAGAGGTTTTGTTTTAATCCATGAACAAAAAATATCTCCAAAAAGATTTTGTGTACTTTCTTTGTACTCATCTCTGGTGATCTCCAGTCTTCTTATATTATGTGGACCAAAAACAGATTTTTGAACATGTACTACTGAGGAATAGTCCACAGTGAGGATAGCCCACATACACCTGTACTTTTCCATTTCTCACATCCATGATGATTTCAGGGTTTTACTATTTTCTTCCCTTGATTATCTTTTTTCAGTATTTTGCCACCATCCCCAAGGCCATCTGCCACCATCCGTGATTTTTTCTAACTTGTCCTATTTATCCGTTGCTCTTTTGTTTGCTTCTACATCCTCTGCAGTCTCACACTACATTCTGTGTTTCATAAGACAATAGGCTTTTGTTTAATCAAAACAACTTCCTGGAAGCATCCCTTAAAACCATAATATTCTAAAAAGGACCATTTATTCTCGTTTCTTTCGTCCCTTTTTGCATAACTTCACTGTTGTAATAATTGAATTTTTTAGCTGCTTTTAGATTTTTTTTTTTGCTGACTCTTGAGTCCTTTTTCTATCCTTTGGGTTCCTTTACAATATCATCACTTTGCCTAATATATTATTTCCACATCTGCATTGAACCATAAAGGAAAACATTTTATTTTACCAGCTCTTCTACTGTTACCTATTCCACATAATAATATTATTATTATTATTATTATTATTATTATTATTATTATTATTATTAATAGTTACCCTTTTTTGAATCAGGTGAGTCAACTGGACACACAGTTTCTTTTCAGGGGTGACCTGTGAGCAATGTTTGGCTAAGTTACTTACTCAAGGTCACAAAATAGGCAACTGAGAGCTAAGGGAATCAAACCCTGTTCCACAGTAACTATAGCTCACAGCCTTTCCGCTCTGCACCAACTGCAGGAACAACTGACACCTCATCACACATGCTGGACTATGTCCAGGATTTCTGGTAGATGTTGTAATTTACAGTGCCAACCCATTTTCAGGAACACATCTAGTGATAGCCTGTTACATTGGACATGTCATCATTTCCATGTAAGCTGAGGGTACAGTAAAGTTGCAGTGATCATGGTCCTTCTTTTCATCACCCATACTCACTGTTTTATTCTGCCAGAATCCTCCATAACCCTCATCAATGGCAGTCTAATTGCCATTTCAGCACAGACCACCTACCACATTCCATTAGACCTTAAACAAACACTATAGCCAACTTTCTTCTACTTTCATCAGACTCCATGTATTACTCTCTGTGACAACTTTATCCCTCTCCTTTTCTTTTCATACTTTCTCTGATATCATGTGCTCAGACAGTACCATATCCCATTCTGTTTTCTGTGTGACTCAGGTTTCAGTTCTTCATGCCACACCAGTTTGTTTCTTCTTGGAGTATACACATTACAGCATAGCCTTTTTTTTGTCTTACGTTATTCAGACTCACATAACTGGCCAGCAACACAATCTAAGCCTTCTTTGTCTTATTCTTCCTTCCTTTGTCTTATTCTTCCTGCATGCACCAACTAATCTATACAGTTAAAGTGGCAAATTATCTTTAAATTCTTAGGTGTGACAAAGAAAGGAAGTAATGAATTGTATCAATCATGCTAAGATGATGACAAACTGACAAATGTATTAAGTCAATATTCTAAAACCCCTAGCAGCCCAGATTATACATAGTATTTTTTTTTCATTGTGGGTGGCACTAAGATTGAAAGAGGAACATTGTCATATTTGGTGTACTTTATATCTTTTTATACCATGACCCCCCCAAAACGTGCACGCTGATTGGCCAGTGTGCCCATTGTAAATCGAGTTATACTAATGGAAAAAGGTCCGGTCGCCCGGACATTTTTCCATTAGTATAACTCGTTTTTTTAAAACACTGTCTCGCTATGTTAAATGGGTTTAACATAGCGAGACAGCTTTAAAATAAGCAACGGAGATTTCCATTGCTTATTTTAAAGCTGTCTCGCTATGTTAAACCCATTTAACATAGCGAATGTTTAAAACAGCGGAGAAAGCAAGATCTCCGTTGCTTTTTAGTGTTCGCTATGTTAAATGAGTTTAACATAGCGAGACAGTTTTAAAATAAGCAACGGACATCTCCGTTGCTTATTTTAAACTGTCTCGCTATGTTAAACTCATTTAACATAGCTACTAAAAAGCAACGGAGATCTTGCTTTCTCCGTTTTTGCACAGCTCTGATGTACTGCGCAGACGTGCAGTACATCAGAACTGCCGCGGATGCCAGACATCTGCGGAAGGGCAGCAAACAGGCATTATACTATGCCATTATTTAAGAAAAGTAATAGTTTCTTTTCTTAAATAATGTCATGGTATAATAGCAATAACCCACGCCTGGGAGTGGGTAATACTAAATTTACCCACGGTTGGCGTGGTTTGGTCCCAAGGGTGAAGCCCGAGGGACCAAACAAAGCCAACCTTGGGTAAATTTAGTGTTACCCACACCCAGGCGTGAGTTATTGCTATAGTATTACCTGCATGTGCATGATTGTAATGCCTTTTGACAAAATCGTTTCCATGACAACTGCTGTACTTCATAAACAAAGGATTGAAACACAGAGTACAGACATTAATTAAGCACAGAAATCTGCTCTCCAATGATTTTGAGTTTTTAGATGAATTGTGAAGTAAATATACTCAAGAAGACAAAATATAAACAAATATATTAAATATGCTAGAACTCTGTTTAAATTGTGTTCCATGATTTTAAAAGATGGCACTGGATTTTTAATTTCATTGTGTTTTAAATACATTCTGTGATATTTAAAGAAGCTGAAATGTCATCTCTGTTTTGTTCTTAAATCTACTATGTGCAAACTAGTCGTTCATATTCAAGAGTCTCTGGATTAATAATTCCAACTATCTACCTCACAATGAAGAATGAAATACTTAAGAAATGTCCTTCTCTGGCATCATTTTATTACTTCATTCTCATGATGAAGTGTATCTGCAGTTCCATCTCTCTGTCTTTTCTTACTGTCTCTTTCTGTCTGCAGCTGGGCCATATAAAATAACTCCACCTCTGTTTTGCAATTGTACCTATATTGTGTTAGAATCACAATGCATTTTGATCACTATGCATTGCAAAGCATTGTTGCTTTTATTATATGTCTGTAAATAATATAGAAGTAAATGAACATGGTATACGTTTCCCAAGTTTTGTTGACATAGTATCCTAATGTGAATGACTGTCTGTATATCCACTATTTTCATGCATGCTTGTCTTATCTACAAATAACAACATGGTTTGAACCACTACTGTATGTTTAACCAACTTAGGTTAGGAGTGTTCTTTCTGACTGCAATATAAAGAAGAAAATGAAAATTAAATAGAGAATTTTGAAGATTAGCAATAGGATACCAGAAATTTAGTTTGCATAAACCAATATAATAAATAGGTGCCCTACCCATATATCCATCCAGTATGCAGCAGAATTAATTTGATAAACAGCATTACATGCAGATTGGCATGTAGCATGTATAATCTTTGTTGACAGCATCTCTTTGTTATTTGGGTTTACCTTTTATTGGATAAAATGCTTCTTTATACTTTTGAGAGCTAGCATATCATATGGTGAATTCTTTTCACATGTTTAAGTTCTGGTTAGGACACATACATTGTCCCCACACCATCCTAGCCCCAAAATTGTGGTATGGTAACAGACCAAGTAAGGAAGTAAGGAAGTTCAGTAGCCCTCAACTTCTTGGCTTAGAAGTCCAAGGCAAAACCAAAAAATAACAGGGGTAAAGGACCGAAATCAGGGATAATTTTTATAAAGTGTATCCAGCACAGTGATTACACTCAGATATCGCAAAAAAGACAAATCAGTTAAGCAGTTCTGTAGTGCAAAACAAAATCTTAACAATTGTTAAGCACCTCTACTTTGCTTATTAAGTCTAGATATCGTGCTAGGCAGCTAAACCTGCCATGTAGTGACCAGCCAATGACAGGCATAATTAAAAACACATTTCTTTCTCTCTGTTGTCTGTGCCAGTAATCTGTCCCTGGTTTTATTTAACATAAGACAATGTGTTACACTGCCTTTCTGACACCGCTCATTAAGACATATTACTCTATCTTTCTGACAGCATTTGCCAAGTGCTTTATGGCATTGGAAGGCGACAAAACACTTTGACTTTTTTTACCAGTAATACATGGAGCAGATAAAGCTACATGCACTACAAATAATTGTGACTGTGTCTCCAATCGTGACCCTTTATTATGTATTCTTCACATGGATGCCAACATTCACCTCTTGAGCTTCGCTCTCAAGGTGAATTTCTTAGCATCCATGTCTCTATTGTATAATAAGCCAGTTAAAATGTTGATAGAACAGGTTTATATCAGCATGCATTTTCTTAATAATAAGTCTGATATTCTAGTGTCTGGCATTATTGACTCCCTGTTAACAAAGCAATTTACAAGGCAATCGACCAGGGCAAAAATATGAAACCATATCAGGAACAATTGAAACCTATGGTCTAGTGTTATGAAATTTTGTGAAATTACTTCTTTTTATGGATGAAACTGCATGCATTAAGCAAGTAGTTAATTTAGTACGGTTCTTTAGTAGGAGTGGGACTCCGTTTGTAAAAGCTTTATTTATTCTTACTTCTTCAACAATACCTTCACTTGTAGATACATAAGTTTCTGTTTTCCAAAGTGCTAATCAAAACAAGGCTTCTGCTTGCCATGCCGTTTCCTTAGAAGTCTTCTGTTGCCTTACAATTCTTGCAATATGTCAGACATAGCAGAAATAAATTGGAAATACAATTACCTTCTCAGAGTACAGAGCTTATCAAATGTCATTGAGATTACCCAGACCTGAGAAACACATTCTGTGCCTATAGGTTTCAAACTCATTAACACTGCAGTTTTTTAATAACTTGCTACTGCTGGACAGAGTTTATCCTTACTGTTTATAATGATGGAGTTATTTGCATCTTTCAAAACTGCAAAATAAAACCAGATTTATTTATTTTGCTAAGTAGGTAAGTGGGCTGGTCATTGGACCGTTTTCATTAATGACCAGGTGCATACTACACAAAATCAGATAGAAATCATGTAGTGCATTCCATAGCATTCCATAACACAAAGATGCATACGACTCACATTTTTATTCCATGGCAAAGAGTTTGTAAAGTTTCATACAAGTGAAATTTTTCAAGTCCTAACAAAAATTACATAAAGGTATTTACACCTTACCTAGCTCATTGCTGAAGAGTTAACACAGGTTTCTTCAGGAATATATTCAGCGTGAGAAATGTCCACAGTGAGATAAGATGCAATCTGGCATATATTCAAAATATTTAGTTTACACAGTGAATCAGTACAAATATGTAGGAGAACATGATTGCAGTGCACTGTGAATTCAGAGAAACACAGAGGAATCCAGGAAATGTATTATATCAGAACTCTACCTCACAACCTAACAGCCTGAAATTTCCGATATGGCAATTAGATCTTTAATGGCTCCTTATGGAACAAGCAAATAAAAGCAAGGAGGAATAAAATCGGAAAACATAGCTTGTTAAGAAAAATAATTTTACTGGATAAGAAGATTTTCTCTTCATCAAGGATGTAGCCAGCCATACTGTTTATGCCCTACTGAGTACAGTTCTTTGCATCGCTCAAGCTATCTTATGGCTACAATTATCTAAAGTAATGCAAAACAAACAACAGGTACATAACTTATTCACATAGAGGATTGCTAATCTAAAAATCAATATATTTAATAGCTTTAAAGGGCACCACTGAAAATTATGTGTAAATTTATTAACTGATAGGGCAGCATTTTGAAAAGTGTCTATTTTTAACTGTCAGGTTGGTTGGAGGGCAGTAAAAAGAGATTTTAAGTACAAAATGGAATTTTCTGGCTACACCAGTGTTCATTGGGCAGCACTATGAAGGAAAATGGAAAATACATGGAGGATGCTAGAGTCATAAAAATGTAAAGATGGTAGTATGCAGGTTTAAAGAGAATGAGTGTGAAAGCTTGCAAAAAGGGGGTGGAGGCATGAAGGCAAGCCAAAAGCACAGTGAGAAATATACTGGAAAGGAAATAAGGACAGAGATATTAACACACTAAAGGTAGGAAAAATAATAGAGCAAGATACATGCAGAACTGAAGAAAACAAGATTTGGGGATATGTAGAATTGTGAGTAACTAGCTTTTCATCAAAAAGGAAAGAGAATTAAAGTATTTTAATTACTTCTGTTCTTTTTAAATAGTTCAGTTGCACTTATAGCGATCTGTATGGTGGTACTGCTTTGTACTTTTCTGTTCTGTTCTATCTGTTTGCATTTTTAATTTGTTTTGAGACCTTAGTCTTGTATTTTAATTAGCAGTTTTTTTGTGCTACTGTAAATTTTCCAAATTTGTGTGAGATAACAGGACTCTGTGCAGTAGCAAGCACATAGAAAGCAAATTTTCCCTGTAGAATGTTCAATAAAACTGTACCCTGTAAACCATCAATATAGCAGAAATACCTTCTGTGCCAAAAAGCTTAGACGAGCAAGTTGGCCATCGAATGGCAGTAGATACAGATTTAGTACAATTCAGTATTAGGCAAACATTAAAGTTAGTAGAATTTAGTATTGTTTAGCATAATCTGCCCCAATAAAGCACCCTTGTTAGTCTGCACCAACAAAGCACCTTAATAGCCTTCTAACCCCAATACACCACCCCGTTGTAGCTCACAGATCAAAGGACTGGACAGTATGGATATGCAATTTCCTAACTTCTATGTAGCCAAGTTGGTGATTGTGGATATTTTGAGACAATGCAACTGTCGTCTCATGTTTCTTGACAACCACTTCATCTTTAAAGAGTCGACAAGTATGCAAGAGGTATACTTATACATGACACTGGAGGCTAACTTTTTGCATACAAGTGTACTTCAGGTTGTCGAAAACATGGACAAAACTCCAAGCTCACATAGCACAGAGCACATACACAGACAAATGTATACTAAGGCACTTAAAATCAATCTTCCTAAACAACAAAGATCACCTAGACCAACTGATGTCAAAGCTGCCACAGCAAGCCCAAAAGCACTCAGAAAAAAATACAGCTAACATCACACGTTGCCACTCTCGGTGGATCCACAAACACTAAGACCCTGCACTCTCATCATGGGAAACTCTATTGATAGATATACTTATGCCCCTCTAACCATGCTGAACAGGAAAATGCCTGTTAGTTACTTATCTAGAGTTGGGACATACACTCAAGTCATTGCGCCACAGGTACCAGTATGATTGCATCATAGTCTATGTATGTGTAAATGACCTAAGATGTACCTCCCTGGACTATATAAAGAGAGACATTATGGAGCTTTCAGACTATGTGCCTCAGGCTGGTATAAGCCAAGTCTTGAGCAGCATATTAACATCACCAAGGAAGATGCCACACTATCAGCAAAAAATGATTGATTTCAGCAACTGACTGTCTTTCTGGTGTCATTCTAAGGTGATCTAATATTTGTCAGCTTGGGAGGACATGATTAACAGACCACATTGCTTTGCCAAGGACAGTCTACAACTTTCCTGTCTTGGCTTTTGAATACCAGTTAAGCATTTATCCACCCCATAGTGCCTTTTTTAGACAATGCCAAATTAACAAATCTGCCAACATAGCAAATTCAACTCAAGTGAACCTCGTGGTGTTTCTGCTCAATGACAGGAGCCTAAATAAAAAATACACTCCCTCAAGCCCTTCTCACATTTGAGAATATAGACATCTGTGCAGCTGTTGAGACATGGTTTAAAGCAGCAGAGAGTACCAAGGCAGTACAAAGATTCAGTGCCTGCCACATTTTTAGACTAGCAGCTGCACAGACAAGGGCCAAAGCTGAAGGTGCTTTAATATACAACAATAAAAAGCATACCTCTAGGGTGGTCAAAGAGGATGAAGTGTTGGAGTTCCCCCACACACAGTTCATCATAGATAAAATTCCAACCATATCTTAACCAGCTATATACGTCACCCTCCATGTCCCAAGAAGCTCACAGTGCATACTTGGACCTCTTGGAGGCACTTACCATCCAACATAACACCCTACTCATGTGAGATTTTAATTACCCCTGTATAAACTGGGAGTCGTACATGGCCTGAAATCTTCAAGTACTGAGATTCCTGGACTTTGTAAATACAGTCACCCTTGACCAAATAGTGAATACATCCCACTAGAGGCTCCAACATACCGGACCTTGTGTTCACACATATGAAGGAATGCTGTCCCCCAATGTCTTGCCTTCCCTGCTAAAGTCCAACTATGAAGCTGTCTCCCTTGAAGTCAAAATCAACTCTGTAATCACATTAAAGCCCGTAACAGGAGCAATTTCAGTGCAAATTACCTTTTACAAAGTGATTGTTTGTCAAAATCCAATGCCCCTCCAAACCCTGAGAAAACAGCAGCCTATGTTGAATTTCTCTCAGGCACTCTATACAACCATGTCAGTGGCTCTATAGAGGCTGCTATACCTACCAGAAGTAAGCCTGGGACTAGCCCCAGAAACAACCCCCCCCCCCCGGGTGGTATCCCAAATCAAACTGCATATACAACAAAAGGAAAAAATTATGGCAAAAAAATCAGGAGGTGTAATTCCCATAAAGATAAAAATTCTCTCATCAAACAAAATTGGCAACTAAAGAGGACTAATTAAGTCAAACAAAGCCAATTTTTTGGTTAAGAGGTCATCCCAGCTGAAAGATAACCATATGGCCTTCCACAGCTATGTCAGAAACCACAAGGGGCAGCACACAACAGTATGCTGAACTGGTGGTTAATGGTGCCACATTCACTGAGCCTGGTGATATAGTGAACCTGTTAGCAGACAAATTCAGTTCCATCTTTACCACCCACTCACCGCAACCATCCCATCAAAAATACCGTCAAACATAACCCCTCCAACTATAACTAGAGAGCATGTGTTGACTCTACTCATTAAAGCCAAGAACACAACCTCAGTGGGTCCTGATAACATCCCAGGATGCTTCCTTAATAGTCTAAAATATAATTTAGTGGGACCCCTGGAGTCATTATTTACCTCTAGTCTTAAAACAGACTGCATGCCATGTGAATGGAGGAATGTGATGGCAGTCCCCCTTCATATGGATCCTGGAAAAAACAGATCCATTAGTGTGTCTAGTCTTGTTTACAATGTCATGGAAAGAATTAACATGGACATTATCAACAAGGACATAGGAGACCTCCAGACACTGGCGCCATCCAAGTTTGGCTTTGTCAAAGGAAGTTCATGCTTACTCAATCTGGTGGACTTCTTTGAAAAAATCACTAGTGCAATGGATGAGGAGAAAATGGTGCATACTGCCTACCTAGAGCTGGATAAAGCATTTCATACAATATCCCACTCAAGCGCGGTCCACAAACTTACAGAACTAGGTATAAATCCCTTTACAATAGGCTAGTTATCTAGCTGGGTCACTGATAGGACCCAGGAGGTTACAGTCAGTAAGGCCACCTCCACAAAGAGGCTGGTCATCACTGGAATCCCCCTTGGCTCTGTGTTAATCCTACTCCTCTTTGGCATTTACTTCTCAGATGTCAAAGCCAATGTCAAAGGCCTCTGGCTAACCAAGTTTGTAGATGATTGCAAACTGGGAGAGTCATTGAATCCCCCCAAGATGAGAACACCCTTCAGGAAGGTCTAACACAGACAAACCCTTGGTACCTAAGCCATGGCTTAAAATTCAGTATTAAAAAAATGCATTATAGTACCTTTTGGGAAGTCTGCCACCCTGAGTAACTATGTCATCAGTAAAAAAACCTTAAAAGTTGATTCACTAGCCAGGGATCTGGGAACTCATGTGGTTAGTAACCTAGCCTTTGACCAACATGTGTCTAAGGTACTAAGAAAATCCTTCTATGTTGCTCAACTTATAAGCAAGGTCATGGCAACTCGGTACAGAGAGGTTATCATACCACTATGCATGTCCTTCATTAGACTCATCATTGAGTATAAGGTTCCTAGAATTTATAAACTCAAATGCTATGGAACAACTTGTTACCACTCCCACAAGAGGGGAAAACATACTGGACCTGATCATCACCAACATGGGGGCTCTATGCTCCAGACCAGAAGTGTTTCCCTCACTGGTAAGATCAGACCATAAACTAATCTCACTGGATATTCACATCCCGACCCCACTCCCTGCCCAGAAAACCACAGTGAAAAACTTCTCTAAAGCAAATTTCACACTCCTCAAAACCAAGGTGGAATCCTTCAAAGCCCCCGGGCCTGTGAAAAATACTGCCCAGACCGCAGAATCCTTTATAAACGCATTCTATGAACACCTTCAGGAATGCATGGATCATGCAATCCCAACTAAAACCAAGACCCAATCCTCCAAAGGCAGGCATCCTGTCTGGTGGACCCCAGCCATAAACAAACTATACAATAGAAGGAGGAAGCTACTACATGATAGAGCCAAATCCCAAAAAGGGAAGGCATCTCTGATCAGTATTAGCAAAAAACTACAGGCACTCATAAAATCGTCTAAGGCCAGCTTCGAGAGAAAAATTGCACACGACACTAAGGATAATCACAAGGCTTTCTTTAGTTATGTTAGGAACCTGGGTGGGAATTCCCAGATATGCACAGAATTAGTCCAAAATGACAAAAAATACACCGAACCCACAGACGTTGCCAACATCCTAGCTGACAGGTTCAGCACAAACTTCTCCCCCCCTCCCCACCAAAAAGGCAAATATCTATCCCAGCAGAGTGCTGCCCCCCTGACATCTCAGATGCTCAGGTAAGAGCCGCCCTCTTCAAAGCAAAAAACACAGAATCAATGGGACCAGACGGTGTCCCGGGCTGTGTCCTACATGAAGTCCAAGAAGAGCTAAACCCAAACATAAAACTACTGTTCAATCTCAGCCTTACTACAGGATATGTACCCAAAGAGTGGCGTACAGCAACAGTGGTCCCTCTCCACAAAGGTGGTGCCTCAACGGATCCTGGAAACTATCGCCCCATAAGCCTGACTAGCTTGGTCTGCAAAGCTATGGAAAGGATCATCATGGACCTCATAAATAAAGATATTGGGGACCTACAGACACTGGATCCTACCCAGTTCGGCTTTGTTAAGGGCAGATCCTGCCTCTTAAACCTGGTCAATTTCTTTGAAACAGTCACCAAGGCCATTGACGAGGGGAAGGTGATCCACACAGCCTACCTGGACCTCGCAAAAGCCTTCGATACAATACCCTACTCGGGCATTATAGATAAGCTCACCAGCTTAAATATAAACCCCTATGTCACTAGATGGGTTGCAAAGTGGCTCAAGGACAGAACCCACATGGTTAGAATTGCTGGAGCCATATCAGACTCCAAACCAGTTACAAGTGGCATCTCACAAGGCTCAGTCCTGGGACGTCTCTTGTTCGGTATATATTTCTCAGAGGTACAGGCCAACACGGAAGGACTGTGGCTGACCAAGTTCGCAGATGACTGCAAACTAGGCGCCATAATTGACTCTCCAGCCGACACAAGCATCCTACAAAAGGGCCTCATAGAAACAGACAACTGGTGCCAGAGCCATGGCCTCAAGCTAAACGCCAAAAAGTGTATATTCATCCCCTTTGGCAAAAACAAAGTGCCCACAAATTACCACATAGGTGGTAATCCATTAAGTACGGAAGAAGTAATTAGGGACCTGGGGACCCAATTTGATAGCAATCTCTTATTTGAAAACCACGTGGCCAAAGTGGTTAGAAAAACATTTTATATAGCCCACCTAATCATGAAGGGATTCACATCTAGATCAGGGGAGGTCATCGTGCCTCTGTACTCATCCCTCATCAGGCCCATAATTGAGTACAATGCCCCTTTTGGGATGTACCTTACCAGACACCTGCAGCAACTGGAAAGACCCCAAAAGTACCTCACCAAGAGGATCAAAGGGCTCAAACAAATGCCATATGCTGCCCGGTTAAAGAAACTCCAGCTCTGCTCAGTGGCATACCGTCTGCTCAGAGGTGATAAAGCCATGTCCAACCCGGAATTAATGGACATGCTGCACCTCAGAAAATCCAAATACCATCGAGCTACGCACTCGAGAGACTTGAACCTCAGCACTGAAATAAATAGGACATGCTGGAGGGACAGATTCATAATCCAGAGGCTCCCTTCACTCTGGAATAAAATCCCAGTCCAGGTTAGGCAGAGTCCCTCATTGACTCTCTTCAAGAGGAATCTTGATGAGTGGATGGGAGATCGTAGGTTTACCCCGGGTATCACTTCTGTGTCACTGTTAGACAGAGGCACAGTATACTAACCTCGAAAAAGGGCATAGCAAAATTCATTTAAAATGGGTGGCGAAAGCCAAACACACTCTGGCTACGCTTATAAATGCCCTAGGGCAGTTAGCCTAGTATGAACCTATGAACCTATGAACCTATAATGCTCTCTTCAGTTTGTACCTGACAAGACACGTGCAGCAGTTGGAATGTTCACAAATTTGCCTTACAAAAAGAATACAGGAAGTAAACACAATGCCTTCTGCTGATCACCTCAAAGCCCTGTCTCTGTGCTTAGTATCATACAAACTTCTGAAAGGTGATCTTTGCCTGACATGCAAGGCATCCCTGGACCCTGTTTTGATGAACCTTTTGCACATCTGCAAAACAAACAGCATCATAACTAGTAGATTAAAAGGCTTAAATTTTGCTTGTGATATAAACAGAACAAGCTGGACAGACAGATATGTTTCTCAGAGAATTCCCATTCTCTGGACTAGATGGAAACCAGAATGGATTACACATGACAGAAGTGGAGGCAAGAAGTGAATCATAGTGTACTTACACATGAGACTTTAAGAAGGAAGATACAGTTTATGGAAAGATGCAACATCCATATAGAGAAGAAAATTATGGCTTAAGCAAGTAGAAAAAGGTAGTTTGCGCATTGCCAAAGGAATAGAAAATGATTGTTAGAGCATGAAATATAGAAAAAGAGATTGTATGAGCAGGTAAAGAAAAATACACATGCAACAGTGGTGAAATCAAGGTAAGAGAAGCAAATTCTGAAGACAATATAGAGGGCAAAGTGCCAGCCATCCTAAAGGTGAAAATTCAGACTTTAAATTATAATAACACTCTGGTGAGACTCCGAGATAAGAGAAAGACGACTTTAAAATCAGAGTTCAGAGTCAGTGGGTGATGCAAGGGAATATGGTGAAAGACATTGTTGAAGAGTTTGTCGAAATAAGCCTGATTTGTTGAGCTTCACAGGCCAGTCAACTGAGCTTGAAAGAAAAACAGGCTTTTGATGTAACACATCTATGTGGGTCTTGAAACCATCTCCCATAGAATCCAGGCAGAGGACTGTGCCCTGAATGCTTCAAACATAAATACATTTGACATCAGCAAATGTCAAGGACAAGTTATTCTTTTCATCAGAAGCCTACTTCATCTGTCAAGTTTGACTGACCATGCATTCCCAACTAGTCAGCAATTACACAAATGAATAACTGTTTAAAGACAAGATTGCAATGATTACATTTCACTGAATTACAGTGCAGCACAGTGCATGATTATACTGGCACAGTTTGTGTAAGGAAATGTGTACCTTAGGCAAAACTTTTTCACAGGTGCAGAAAAATCTTCTAGGCCTTTACTTATATGAAAAGGAAAAGGATGCTGTGTAGGGGCAGCAGCAGAACAGCAATAAGATCTTTTCACCACAGTTTTAAGGTACAGAGTTCAATAACAAACTCCTGTCACAGTCAGTGTGATGTGTGTATGTTCTCCATGTCTGTACAGTTTTCCCCATGTGGTATATGCACACACACACACACACACACACACACACACACACACAGAATATATATATATATATATATATATATATATATATATATATATACCTTTATATCTCTCTCTCTCTCTGTCTTTATGTATATATATATATATATATATATATATATATATATATATATATATCTATATCTATATATATATATATATATATATATATATATATATATATATATATATATATATAGATACACAGCTGTATCTCCTGCAACCCACACGCCTTATTAATTCTATATACCAAAAAAGGGAAAATTCTACTTTCATCATTTTGTACCGCCAACATTTTGGCATGGCACTATAGAGCTATATATATATATATATATATATATATATATATATATATATATATCTATATATATATATATATATATATATATATATATATACATATATATATATATATATAAATATATATACATATATATATATATCTATATATATATATATATATATATATATATATATATATATATATATATATATATATAAATATATATATATATATATATATATATATATATATATATATATATATATATAGGTTCATAGGAGGTAGGTACTAGGCTATCGGCCCTAGGGCCAATACAAGCCTGACCAAAAAATGTACCCCGGCTTTTGCCACCCAAGAAAATTATTTTCCTGTGCCCCTGTCGAGCAGAGCCACAGAAGTGATCCCCGGGGTGAATTTCCCATTTCCCATCCAATCATCAGGATTTTTCTTGAAGAGTGCTAATGAGGAGCTCTGTTTGACATCGATAGGTAGTCTGTTCCAGAGTATGGGAAGTCTCTGGGACAGGAATCTATCCCACCAGCATGTTCTGTTTATTGTGGTGACAAGGTTAAGGTCCCTAGAGCGTGTAGCTCGGAGGGATTGAGATTTCTTTAAGTGGAGCATGTCCAACAGCTCTGGGTTTGACATAGCTTTGTATTTTAGGCAGAGATCGCCCCTGAGTAGGCGATATGCGATGGAGTAAAGCTGTAGTTTTTTGAGAAGGTCTGCATAGGGCATCTGTTTGAGGCCAGTAATCCTCTTTGTGAGGTATTTCTGTGGTCTTTCCAGTTGTTGTAGATGTCTTGTGAGGTACATACCAAAAGGGGCGTTGTACTCTATAATGGGTCTAATGAGTGATGAGTAGAGGGGAACAATGACCTCATTTTTTCTGGATGAGAATCCTTTTGTGATGAGATGAGCCACGTAGTAGGATTTCCTGACCACTGTGGCGATGTGATTATCAAAGGAGAGACTACTGTCCACCTGTGTCCCAAGATCTCTTATCACATTTTCGGCATTAAGTAGACTACCAGCTATGTGGTAGTTCATGGGTACAGAGTTTTTACCAAAGGGGATGACAATACACTTTTTGGCATTGAGCTGCAGGCCATGGCTTT